>NW_022262541.1:0-23908 GCF_002021735.2 Oncorhynchus kisutch
CACCTTTATTTAACCAGGTAGGCTAGTTGAGAACAAGTTCTCATTTGCAACTGCGACCTGGCCAAGATAAAGCATAGCAGTGTGAGCATACAACAAAGAGTTACACATGGAGTAAACAATTAACAAGTCAATAACACAGTAGAAAACAAAGGGGGAGTCTATATACAATGTGTGCAAAAGGCATGAGGAGGTAGGCAAATAATTACAATTTTGCAGATTAACACTGGAGTGATAAATGATCAGATGGTCATGTACAGGTAGAGATATTGGTGTGCAAAAGAGCAGAAAAGTAAATAAATAAAAACAGTATGGGGATGAGGTAGGTGAAAAGGGTGGGCTATTTACCAATAGACTATGTACAGCTGCAGCGATCGGTTAGCTGCTCAGATAGCTGATGTTTGAAGTTGGTGAGGGAGATAAAAGTCTCCAACTTCAGCGATTTTTGCAATTCGTTCCAGTCACAGGCAGCAGAGTACTGGAACGAAAGGCGGCCAAATGAGGTGTTGGCTTTAGGGATGATCAGTGAGATACACCTGCTGGAGCGCGTGCTACGGATGGGTGTTGCCATCGTGACCAGTGAGCTGAGATAAGGCGGAGCTTTACCTAGCATGGACTTGTAGATGACCTGGAGCCAGTGGGTCTGGCGACGAATATGTAGCGAGGGCCAGCCGACTAGAGCATACAAGTCGCAGTGGTGGGTGGTATAAGGTGCTTTAGTGACAAAACGGATGGCACTGTGATAGACTGCATCCAGTTTGCTGAGTAGAGTGTTGGAAGCCATTTTGTAGATGACATCGCCGAAGTCGAGGATCGGTAGGATAGTCAGTTTTACTAGGGTAAGCTTGGCGGCGTGAGTGAAGGAGGCTTTGTTGCGGAATAGAAAGCCGACTCTTGATTTGATTTTCGATTGGAGATGTTTGATATGAGTCTGGAAGGAGAGTTTGCAGTCTAGCCAGACACCTAGGTACTTATAGACGTCCACATATTCTAGGTCGGAACCATCCAGGGTGGTGATGCTAGTCGGGCATGCGGGTGCAGGCAGCGACCGGTTGAAAAGCATGCATTTGGTTTTACTAGCGTTTAAGAGCAGTTGGAGGCCACGGAAGGAGTGTTGTATGGCATTGAAGCTTGTTTGGAGGTTAGATAGCACAGTGTCCAAAGACGGGCCGAAAGTATATAGAATGGTGTCGTCTGCGTAGAGGTGGATCAGGGAATCGCCCGCAGCAAGAGCAACATCATTGATATACACAGAGAAAAGAGTCGGCCCGAGAATTGAACCCTGTGGCACCCCCATAGAGACTGCCAGAGGACCGGACAGCATGCCCTCCGATTTGACACACTGAACTCTGTCTGCAAAGTAATTGGTGAACCAGGCAAGGCAGTCATCCGAAAAACCGAGGCTACTGAGTCTGCCGATAAGAATATGGTGATTGACAGAGTCGAAAGCCTTGGCAAGGTCGATGAAGACGGCTGCACAGTACTGTCTTTTATCGATGGCGGTTATGATATCGTTTAGTACCTTGAGTGTGGCTGAGGTGCACCCATGACCGGCTCGGAAACCAGATTGCACAGCGGAGAAGGTACGGTGGGATTCGAGATGGTCAGTGACCTGTTTGTTGACTTGGCTTTCGAAGACCTTAGATAGGCAGGGCAGGATGGATATAGGTCTGTAACAGTTTGGGTCCAGGGTGTCTCCCCCTTTGAAGAGGGGGATGACTGCGGCAGCTTTCCAATCCTTGGGGATCTCAGACGAGATGAAAGAGAGGTTGAACAGGCTGGTAATAGGGGTTGCGACAATGGTGGCAGATAGTTTCAGAAATAGAGGGTCCAGATTGTCAAGCCCAGCTGATTTGTACGGGTCCAGGTTTTGCAGCTCTTTCAGAACATCTGCTATCTGGATTTGGGTAAAGGAGAACCTGGAGAGGCTTGGGCGAGGAGCTGCGGGGGGGGCGGAGCTGTTGGCCGAGGTTGAAGTAGCCAGGCGGAAGGCATGGCCAGCCGTTGAGAAATGCTTATTGAAGTTTTCGATAATCATGGATTTATCAGTGGTGACCGTGTTACCTAGCCTCAGTGCAGTGGGCAGCTGGGAGGAGGTGCTCTTGTTCTCCATGGACTTCACAGTGTCCCAGAACTTTTTGGAGTTGGAGCTACAGGATGCAAACTTCTGCCTGAAGAAGCTGGCCTTAGCTTTCCTGACTGACTGCGTGTATTGGTTCCGGACTTCCCTGAACAGTTGCATATCACGGGGACTATTCGATGCTATTGCAGTCCGCCACAGGATGTTTTTGTGCTGGTCGAGGGCAGTCAGGTCTGGGGTGAACCAAGGGCTGTATCTGTTCTTAGTTCTGCATTTTTTGAACGGAGCATGCTTATCTAAAATGGTGAGGAAGTTACTTTTAAAGAATGACCAGGCATCCTCAACTGACGGGATGAGGTCAATGTCCTTCCAGGATACCCGGGCCAGGTCGATTAGAAAGGCCTGCTCACAGAAGTGTTTTAGGGAGCGTTTGACAGTGATGAGGGGTGGTCGTTTGACTGCGGCTCCGTAGCGGATACAGGCAATGAGGCAGTGATCGCTGAGATCCTGGTTGAAGACAGCGGAGGTGTATTTGGAGGGCCAGTTGGTCAGGATGACGTCTATGAGGGTGCCCTTGTTTACAGAGTTAGGGTTGTACCTGGTGGGTTCCTTGATGATTTGTGTGAGATTGAGGGCATCTAGCTTAGATTGTAGGACTGGCGGGGTGTTAAGCATATCCCAGTTTAGGTCACCTAACAGAACAAACTCTGAAGCTAGATGGGGGGCGATCAATTCACAAATGGTGTCCAGGGCACAGCTGGGAGCTGAGGGGGGTCGGTAGCAGGCGGCAACCGTGAGAGACTTATTTCTGGAGAGAGTAATTTTCAAAATTAGTAGTTCGAACTGTTTGGGTATGGACCTGGAAAGTATGACATTACTTTGCAGGCTATCTCTGCAGTAAACTGCAACTCCTCCCCCTTTGGCAGTTCTATCTTGACGGAAGATGTTATAGTTGGGTATGGAAATCTCTGAATTTTTGGTGGCCTTCCTGAGCCAGGATTCAGACACAGCAAGGACATCAGGGTTAGCAGAGTGTGCTAAAGCAGTGAGTAAGACAAACTTAGGGAGGAGGCTTCTGATGTTGACATGCATGAAACCAAGGCTTTTTCGATCACAGAAGTCAACAAATGAGGGTGCCTGGGGACATGCAGGGCCTGGGTTTACCTCCACATCACCCGCGGAACAGAGAAGGAGTAGTATGAGGGTGCGGCTAAAGGCTATCAAAACTGGTCGCCTAGAGCGTTGGGGACAGAGAATAAGAGGAGCAGGTTTCTGGGCATGGTAGAATATATTCAGGGCATAATGCGCAGACAGGGGTATGGTGGGGTGCGGGTACAGCGGAGGTAAGCCCAGGCACTGGGTGATGATGAGAGAGGTTGTATCTCTGGACATGCTGGTAGTAATGGGTGAGGTCACCGCATGTGTGGGAGGTGGGACAAAGGAGTTATCAGGGGTATGAAGAGTGGAACTAGGGGCTCCATTGTGAACTAAAACAATGATAACTAACCTGACACAACAGTATACAAGGCATATGACATTTGAGAGAGACATACAGCGAGGCATACAGTAATCACAGGGTTTGAATTGGGAAAGCTAGCTAAAACAGTAGGTGAGACAACCAGCTAATCAGCTACACAACAAACAGCAGGTAAAATGGCGTAGACTAGGCAACGGGGCCAACAGATAAAACAACAGCAGAATGGAGTACCGTGATTTATGGACAGTCCAGCGTGCATCAGCTATGTAGCCAAGAGATCAGTGTCCAGGGGGCAGCGGTGGATGGGAAGGGAAGCTGGACTGGCGAGTGTTATCCAGGTTAAAAAAAACGAACAATGACTAAATGCTTGTAGCTAGTTAGCTGGTTAGCTTCTGGAGGTTCTTGAGTGTGTTTCTAAAAATAAATAAAAAATAATAGCGATTCCCGTATCACATTGGGTGAGGCAGGTTTCCGGAAGGTCTACACAAATTAAAAGTCAAAGAGATAGAAAGTAAATATGGTCGGTGGGCGTTTGGGACGCGGCGATTCAGGCGGTTAGCAGCCTGTGCTAACAAGCTAACAGTTTGTAGGCCCGGGCTAGACAAGGTAGCAGTTAGCGGACCGGAGCTGGACAGCTAGCAGTTAGCAGGCCGAATATTATGACAGTACAGCTAGATCTACTGTCTCTATTATAATATGACAGACCAGCTAGATCTACTGTCTCTATTATTATGACAGACCAGCTAGATCTACTGTCTCTATTATAATATGACAGACCAGCTAGATCTACTGTCTCTATTATATTATGACAGACCAGCTAGATCTACTGTCTCTATTATAATATGACAGACCAGCTAGATCTACTGTCTCTATTATATTATGACAGACCAGCTAGATCTACTGTCTCTATGTCTCTATTATATTATGACAGACCAGCTAGATCTACTGTCTCTATTATAATATGACAGACCAGCTAGATCTACTGTCTCTATTATATTATGACAGACCAGATAGATCTATATTATGACAGACCAGCTAGATCTACTGTCTCTATTATATTATGACAGACCAGCTAGATCTACTGTCTCTTATACACATCTCTATTATATTATGACAGACCAGCTAGATCTACTGTCTCTATTATATATGACAGACCAGCTAGATCTACTGTCTCTATTATATTATGACAGACCAGCTAGATCTACTGTCTCTATTATATATGACAGACCAGCTAGATCTACTGTCTCTATTATATTATGACAGACCAGCTAGATCTACTGTCTCTATTATATTATGACAGACCAGCTAGATCTACTGTCTCTATTATATTATGACAGACCAGCTAGATCTAATGTCTCTATGTCTCTATAATATTATGACAGACCAGCTAGATCTACTGTCTCTATTATATTATGACAGACCAGCTAGATCTACTGTCTCTATTATATAATGACAGACCAGCTAGATCTACTGTCTCTATTATATTATGACAGACCAGCTAGATCTACTGTCTCTATTATATTATGACAGACCAGCTAGATCTACTGTCTCTATTATTATGACAGACCAGCTAGATCTACTGTCTCTATTATATTATGACAGACCAGCTAGATCTACTGTCTCTATTATATTATGACAGACCAGCTAGATCTACTCTCTATTATAATATGACAGACCAGCTAGATCTACTGTCTCTATTATATTATGACAGACCAGCTAGATCTACTGTCTCTATTATATTATGACAGACCAGCTAGATCTACTGTCTCTATTATATATGACAGACCAGCTAGATCTACTGTCTCTATTATATTATGACAGACCAGCTAGATCTACTGTCTCTATTATATTATGACAGACCAGCTAGATCTACTGTCTCTATTATATTATGACAGACCAGCTAGATCTACTGTCTCTATTATATTATGACAGACCAGCTAGATCTACTGTCTCTATTATATTATGACAGACCAGCTAGATCTACTGTCTCTATTATATTATGACAGACCAGCTAGATCTACTGTCTCTATTCTATATATTATGACAGACCAGCTAGATCTACTGTCTCTATTATATTATGACAGACCAGCTAGATCTACTGTCTCTATTATATTATGACAGACCAGCTAGATCTACTGTCTCTATTATATTATGACAGACCAGCTAGATCTACTGTCTCTATTATATTATGACAGACCAGCTAGATCTACTGTCTCTATTATAATATGACAGACCAGCTAGATCTACTGTCTCTATTATATTATGACAGACCAGCTAGATCTACTGTCTCTATTATATTATGACAGACCAGCTAGATCTACTGTCTCTATGTCTCTATTATATTATGACAGACCAGCTAGATCTACTGTCTCTATTATATTATGACAGACCAGCTAGATCTACTGTCTCTATTATATTATGACAGACCAGCTAGATCTACTGTCTCTATTATATTATGACAGACCAGCTAGATCTACTGTCTCTATTATATTATGACAGACCAGCTAGATCTACTGTCTCTATTATATTATGACAGACCAGCTAGATCTACTGTCTCTATTATATATGACAGACCAGCTAGATCTACTGTCTCTATTATATTATGACAGACCAGCTAGATCTACTGTCTCTATTATATTATGACAGACCAGCTAGATCTACTGTCTCTATTATATATGACAGACCAGCTAGATCTACTGTCTCTATTATATTATGACAGACCAGCTAGATCTACTGTCTCTATTATATTATGACAGACCAGCTAGATCTACTGTCTCTATTATATTGACAGACCAGCTAGATCTACTGTCTCTATTATAATATGACAGACCAGCTAGATCTACTGTCTCTATTATATTATGACAGACCAGCTAGATCTACTGTCTCTATTATATTATGACAGACCAGCTAGATCTACTGTCTCTATTATATTATGACAGACCAGCTAGATCTACTGTCTCTATTATTTATGACAGACCAGCTAGATCTACTGTCTCTATTATATTATGACAGACCAGCTAGATCTACTGTCTCTATTATATTATGACAGACCAGCTAGATCTACTGTCTCTATTATATTATGACAGACCAGCTAGATCTACTGTCTCTATTATATTATGACAGACCAGCTAGATCTACTGTCTCTATTATATTATGACAGACCAGCTAGATCTACTGTCTCTATTATATTATGACAGACCAGCTAGATCTACTGTCTCTATTATATTATGACAGACCAGCTAGATCTACTGTCTCTATTATATTATGACAGACCAGCTAGATCTACTGTCTCTATTATTATGACAGACCAGCTAGATCTACTGTCTCTATTATATTATGACAGACCAGCTAGATCTACTGTCTCTATTATATTATGACAGACCAGCTAGATCTACTGTCTCTATTATATTATGACAGACCAGCTAGATCTACTGTCTCTATTATATAATGACAGACCAGCTAGATCTACTGTCTCTATTATATTATGACAGACCAGCTAGATCTACTGTCTCTATTATATTATGACAGACCAGCTAGATCTACTGTCTCTATTATATTATGACAGACCAGCTAGATCTACTGTCTCTATTATATATGACAGACCAGCTAGATCTACTGTCTCTATTATATTATGACAGACCAGCTAGATCTACTGTCTCTATTATATTATGACAGACCAGCTAGATCTACTGTCTCTATTATATTATGACAGACCAGCTAGATCTACTGTCTCTATTATATTATGACAGACCAGCTAGATCTACTGTCTCTATTATATTATGACAGACCAGCTAGATCTACTGTCTCTATTATATTATGACAGACCAGCTAGATCTACTGTCTCTATTATATTATGACAGACCAGCTAGATCTACTGTCTCTATTATATTATGACAGACCAGCTAGATCTACTGTCTCTATTATATTATGACAGACCAGCTAGATCTACTGTCTCTATTATATTATGACAGACCAGCTAGATCTACTGTCTCTATTATATTATGACAGACCAGCTAGATCTACTGTCTCTATTATATTATGACAGACCAGCTAGATCTACTGTCTCTATTATATTATGACAGACCAGCTAGATCTACTGTCTCTATTATATTATGACAGACCAGCTAGATCTACTGTCTCTATTATATTATGACAGACCAGCTAGATCTACTGTCTCTATTATATATGACAGACCAGCTAGATCTACTGTCTCTATTATATTATGACAGACCAGCTAGATCTACTGTCTCTATTATATTATGACAGACCAGCTAGATCTACTGTCTCTATTATATATGACAGACCAGCTAGATCTACTGTCTCTATTATATTATGACAGACCAGCTAGATCTACTGTCTCTATTATATTATGACAGACCAGCTAGATCTACTGTCTCTATTATATTATGACAGACCAGCTAGATCTACTGTCTCTATTATATTATGACAGACCAGCTAGATCTACTGTCTCTATTATATTATGACAGACCAGCTAGATCTACTGTCTCTATTATATTATGACAGACCAGCTAGATCTACTGTCTCTATTATATTATGACAGACCAGCTAGATCTACTGTCTCTATTATATTATGACAGACCAGCTAGATCTACTGTCTCTATTATATTATGACAGACCAGCTAGATCTACTGTCTCTATTATATTATGACAGACCAGCTAGATCTACTGTCTCTATTATATTATGACAGACCAGCTAGATCTACTGTCTCTATTATATTATGACAGACCAGCTAGATCTACTGTCTCTATTATATTATGACAGACCAGCTAGATCTACTGTCTCTATTATATTATGACAGACCAGCTAGATCTACTGTCTCTATTATATTATGACAGACCAGCTAGATCTACTGTCTCTATTATATTATGACAGACCAGCTAGATCTACTGTCTCTATTATATTATGACAGACCAGCTAGATCTACTGTCTCTATTATATTATGACAGACCAGCTAGATCTACTGTCTCTATTATATTATGACAGACCAGCTAGATCTACTGTCTCTATTATATTATGACAGACCAGCTAGATCTACTGTCTCTATTATATTATGACAGACCAGCTAGATCTACTGTCTCTATTATATTATGACAGACCAGCTAGATCTACTGTCTCTATTATATTATGACAGACCAGCTAGATCTACTGTCTCTATTATATTATGACAGACCAGCTAGATCTACTGTCTCTATTATATTATGACAGACCAGCTAGATCTACTGTCTCTATTATATTATGACAGACCAGCTAGATCTACTGTCTCTATTCTATATTATGACAGACCAGCTAGATCTACTGTCTCTATTATATTATGACAGACCAGCTAGATCTACTGTCTCTATTATATTATGACAGACCAGCTAGATCTACTGTCTCTATTATATTATGACAGACCAGCTAGATCTACTGTCTCTATTATATTATGACAGACCAGCTAGATCTACTGTCTCTATTATATTATGACAGACCAGCTAGATCTACTGTCTCTATTATATTATGACAGACCAGCTAGATCTACTGTCTCTATTATATTATGACAGACCAGCTAGATCTACTGTCTCTATGTCTCTATTATATTATGACAGACCAGCTAGATCTACTGTCTCTATTATATATGACAGACCAGCTAGATCTACTGTCTCTATTATATTATGACAGACCAGCTAGATCTACTGTCTCTATTATATTATGACAGACCAGCTAGATCTACTGTCTCTATTATATTATGACAGACCAGCTAGATCTACTGTCTCTATTATATTATGACAGACCAGCTAGATCTACTGTCTCTATTATATTATGACAGACCAGCTAGATCTACTGTCTCTATTATATTATGACAGACCAGCTAGATCTACTGTCTCTATTATATTATGACAGACCAGCTAGATCTACTGTCTCTATTATATTATGACAGACCAGCTAGATCTACTGTCTCTATTATATTATGACAGACCAGCTAGATCTACTGTCTCTATTATATTATGACAGACCAGCTAGATCTACTGTCTCTATTATATTATGACAGACCAGCTAGATCTACTGTCTCTATTATATTATGACAGACCAGCTAGATCTACTGTCTCTATTATATTATGACAGACCAGCTAGATCTACTGTCTCTATTATATTATGACAGACCAGCTAGATCTACTGTCTCTATTATATTATGACAGACCAGCTAGATCTACTGTCTCTATTATATTATGACAGACCAGCTAGATCTACTGTCTCTATTATATTATGACAGACCAGCTAGATCTACTGTCTCTATTATATTATGACAGACCAGCTAGATCTACTGTCTCTATTATATTATGACAGACCAGCTAGATCTACTGTCTCTATTATATTATGACAGACCAGCTAGATCTACTGTCTCTATTATATTATGACAGACCAGCTAGATCTACTGTCTCTATTATATTATGACAGACCAGCTAGATCTACTGTCTCTATTATATTATGACAGACCAGCTAGATCTACTGTCTCTATTATATTATGACAGACCAGCTAGATCTACTGTCTCTATTATATTATGACAGACCAGCTAGATCTACTGTCTCTATTATATTATGACAGACCAGCTAGATCTACTGTCTCTATTATATTATGACAGACCAGCTAGATCTACTGTCTCTATTATTTATGACAGACCAGCTAGATCTACTGTCTCTATTATAATGACAGACCAGCTAGATCTACTGTCTCTATTATATTATGACAGACCAGCTAGATCTACTGTCTCTATTATATTATGACAGACCAGCTAGATCTACTGTCTCTATTATATTATGACAGACCAGCTAGATCTACTGTCTCTATTATATTATGACAGACCAGCTAGATCTACTGTCTCTATTATATTATGACAGACCAGCTAGATCTACTGTCTCTATTATATTATGACAGACCAGCTAGATCTACTGTCTCTATTATATTATGACAGACCAGCTAGATCTACTGTCTCTATTATATTATGACAGACCAGCTAGATCTACTGTCTCTATTATTATGACAGACCAGCTAGATCTACTGTCTCTATTATATTATGACAGACCAGCTAGATCTACTGTCTCTATTATATTATGACAGACCAGCTAGATCTACTGTCTCTATTATATTATGACAGACCAGCTAGATCTACTGTCTCTATTATATTATGACAGACCAGCTAGATCTACTGTCTCTATTATATTATGACAGACCAGCTAGATCTACTGTCTCTATTATATTATGACAGACCAGCTAGATCTACTGTCTCTATTATATTATGACAGACCAGCTAGATCTACTCTCTATTATATTATGACAGACCAGCTAGATCTACTGTCTCTATTATATTATGACAGACCAGCTAGATCTACTGTCTCTATTATATTATGACAGACCAGCTAGATCTACTGTCTCTATTATATTATGACAGACCAGCTAGATCTACTGTCTCTATTATATTATGACAGAACCAGCTAGATCTACTGTCTCTATATATTAATGACAGACCAGTAGATCTACTGTCTCTATTAATTATGACAGACCAGCTAGATCTACTGTCTCTAATATATTATGACAGACCAGCTAGATCTACTGTCTCTATTATATTATGACAGACCAGCTAGATCTACTGTCTCTATTATATTATGACAGACCAGTAGATCTACTGTCTCTATTAATTATAAGAGACCAGCTAGATCTACTGTCTCTATTATATTATGACAGACAGCTAGATCTACTGTCTGTCTTATAAATAACAGACCAGTAGATCTACTGTCTCTATTATATTAATGACAGACAGTAGATCTACTGTCTCTATTATATTATGACAGACCAGTAGATCTAGCTGTCTCTATATATTATGACAGACCAGTAGATCTACTGTCTCTGTCATAATATGACAGAGACAGTAGATCTCTGTCTCTATTATATTATGACAGACAGTAGATCTACTGTCTCTATTATATTATGACAGACATAGATCTACTGTCTGTCATATTATATTAGAGACAGTAGATCTACTGTCTCTAATTATATGATAGACAGTAGATCTACTGGTCTCTCAAATATATAGAGACAGTAGATCTAGCTGTCTGTATTATATTATGACAGACAGTAGATCTAGCTGGTCTCTAAATTATGAGACAGTAGATCTAGCTGTCTCTATTATATAATAGAGACAGTAGATCTACTGTCTCTATTATATTATGAGACAGTAGATCTACTGTCTCGATTATATTATGCCAAATATAATAGAGACAGTAGATCTAGCTGGTCTGTCATAATATAATAGAGACAGTAGATCTAGCTGGTCTGTCATAATATAATAGAGACAGTAGATCTAGCTGGTCTGTCATAATATAATAGAGACAGTAGATCTAGCTGGTCTGTCATAATATAATAGAGACAGTAGATCTAGCTGGTCTGTCATAATATAATAGAGACAGTAGATCTAGCTGGTCTGTCATAATATAATAGAGACAGTAGATCTAGCTGGTCTGTCATAATATAATAGAGACAGTAGATCTAGCTGGTCTGTCATAATATAATAGAGACAGTAGATCTAGCTGGTCTGTCATAATATAATAGAGACAGTAGATCTAGCTGGTCTGTCATAATATAATAGAGACAGTAGATCTAGCTGGTCTGTCATAATATAATAGAGACAGTAGATCTAGCTGGTCTGTCATAATATAATAGAGACAGTAGATCTAGCTGGTCTGTCATAATATAATAGAGACAGTAGATCTAGCTGGTCTGTCATAATATAATAGAGACAGTAGATCTAGCTGGTCTGTCATAATATAATAGAGACAGTAGATCTAGCTGGTCTGTCATAATATAATAGAGACAGTAGATCTAGCTGGTCTGTCATAATATAATAGAGACAGTAGATCTAGCTGGTCTGTCATAATATAATAGAGACAGTAGATCTAGCTGGTCTGTCATAATATAATAGAGACAGTAGATCTAGCTGGTCTGTCATAATATAATAGAGACAGTAGATCTAGCTGGTCTGTCATAATATAATAGAGACAGTAGATCTAGCTGGTCTGTCATAATATAATAGAGACAGTAGATCTAGCTGGTCTGTCATAATATAATAGAGACAGTAGATCTAGCTGGTCTGTCATAATATAATAGAGACAGTAGATCTAGCTGGTCTGTCATAATATAATAGAGACAGTAGATCTAGCTGGTCTGTCATAATATAATAGAGACAGTAGATCTAGCTGGTCTGTCATAATATAATAGAGACAGTAGATCTAGCTGGTCTGTCATAATATAATAGAGACAGTAGATCTAGCTGGTCTGTCATAATATAATAGAGACAGTAGATCTAGCTGGTCTGTCATAATATAATAGAGACAGTAGATCTAGCTGGTCTGTCATAATATAATAGAGACAGTAGATCTAGCTGGTCTGTCATAATATAATAGAGACAGTAGATCTAGCTGGTCTGTCATAATATAATAGAGACAGTAGATCTAGCTGGTCTGTCATAATATAATAGAGACAGTAGATCTAGCTGGTCTGTCATAATATAATAGAGACAGTAGATCTAGCTGGTCTGTCATAATATAATAGAGACAGTAGATCTAGCTGGTCTGTCATAATATAATAGAGACAGTAGATCTAGCTGGTCTGTCATAATATAATAGAGACAGTAGATCTAGCTGGTCTGTCATAATATAATAGAGACAGTAGATCTAGCTGGTCTGTCATAATATAATAGAGACAGTAGATCTAGCTGGTCTGTCATAATATAATAGAGACAGTAGATCTAGCTGGTCTGTCATAATATAATAGAGACAGTAGATCTAGCTGGTCTGTCATAATATAATAGAGACAGTAGATCTAGCTGGTCTGTCATAATATAATAGAGACAGTAGATCTAGCTGGTCTGTCATAATATAATAGAGACAGTAGATCTAGCTGGTCTGTCATAATATAATAGAGACAGTAGATCTAGCTGGTCTGTCATAATATAATAGAGACAGTAGATCTAGCTGGTCTGTCATAATATAATAGAGACAGTAGATCTAGCTGGTCTGTCATAATATAATAGAGACAGTAGATCTAGCTGGTCTGTCATAATATAATAGAGACAGTAGATCTAGCTGGTCTGTCATAATATAATAGAGACAGTAGATCTAGCTGGTCTGTCATAATATAATAGAGACAGTAGATCTAGCTGGTCTGTCATAATATAATAGAGACAGTAGATCTAGCTGGTCTGTCATAATATAATAGAGACAGTAGATCTAGCTGGTCTGTCATAATATAATAGAGACAGTAGATCTAGCTGGTCTGTCATAATATAATAGAGACAGTAGATCTAGCTGGTCTGTCATAATATAATAGAGACAGTAGATCTAGCTGGTCTGTCATAATATAATAGAGACAGTAGATCTAGCTGGTCTGTCATAATATAATAGAGACAGTAGATCTAGCTGGTCTGTCATAATATAATAGAGACAGTAGATCTAGCTGGTCTGTCATAATATAATAGAGACAGTAGATCTAGCTGGTCTGTCATAATATAATAGAGACAGTAGATCTAGCTGGTCTGTCATATATAATAGAGACAGTAGATCTAGCTGGTCTGTCATAATATAATAGAGACAGTAGATCTAGCTGGTCTGTCATAATATAATAGAGACAGTAGATCTAGCTGGTCTGTCATAATATAATAGAGACAGTAGATCTAGCTGGTCTGTCATAATATAATAGAGACAGTAGATCTAGCTGGTCTGTCATAATATAATAGAGACAGTAGATCTAGCTGGTCTGTCATAATATAATAGAGACAGTAGATCTAGCTGGTCTGTCATAATATAATAGAGACAGTAGATCTAGCTGGTCTGTCATAATATAATAGAGACAGTAGATCTAGCTGGTCTGTCATAATATAATAGAGACAGTAGATCTAGCTGGTCTGTCATAATATAATAGAGACATAGTAGATCTAGCTGGTCTGTCATAATATAATAGAGACAGTAGATCTAGCTGGTCTGTCATAATATAATAGAGACAGTAGATCTAGCTGGTCTGTCATAATATAATAGAGACAGTAGATCTAGCTGGTCTGTCATAATATAATAGAGACAGTAGATCTAGCTGGTCTGTCATAATATAATAGAGACAGTAGATCTAGCTGGTCTGTCATAATATAATAGAGACAGTAGATCTAGCTGGTCTGTCATAATATAATAGAGACAGTAGATCTAGCTGGTCTGTCATAATATATATAGAGACAGTAGATCTAGCTGGTCTGTCATAATATAATAGAGACAGTAGATCTAGCTGGTCTGTCATAATATAATAGAGACAGTAGATCTAGCTGGTCTGTCATAATATAATAGAGACAGTAGATCTAGCTGGTCTGTCATAATATAATAGAGACAGTAGATCTAGCTGGTCTGTCATATATATAGAGACAGTAGATCTAGCTGGTCTGTCATAATATAATAGAGACAGTAGATCTAGCTGGTCTGTCATAATATAATAGAGACAGTAGATCTAGCTGGTCTGTCATAATATAATAGAGACAGTAGATCTAGCTGGTCTGTCATAATATAATAGAGACAGTAGATCTAGCTGGTCTGTCATAATATAATAGAGACAGTAGATCTAGCTGGTCTGTCATAATATAATAGAGACAGTAGATCTAGCTGGTCTGTCATAATATAATAGAGACAGTAGATCTAGCTGGTCTGTCATAATATAATAGAGACAGTAGATCTAGCTGGTCTGTCATAATATATAGAGACAGTAGATCTAGCTGGTCTGTCATAATATAATAGAGACAGTAGATCTAGCTGGTCTGTCATAATATAATAGAGACAGTAGATCTAGCTGGTCTGTCATAATATAATAGAGACAGTAGATCTAGCTGGTCTGTCATAATATAATAGAGACAGTAGATCTAGCTGGTCTGTCATAATATAATAGAGACAGTAGATCTAGCTGGTCTGTCATAATATAATAGAGACAGTAGATCTAGCTGGTCTGTCATAATATAATAGAGACAGTAGATCTAGCTGGTCTGTCATAATATAATAGAGACAGTAGATCTAGCTGGTCTGTCATAATATAATAGAGACAGTAGATCTAGCTGGTCTGTCATAATATAATAGAGACAGTAGATCTAGCTGGTCTGTCATAATATAATAGAGACAGTAGATCTAGCTGGTCTGTCATAATATAATAGAGACAGTAGATCTAGCTGGTCTGTCATAATATAATAGAGACAGTAGATCTAGCTGGTCTGTCATAATATAATAGAGACAGTAGATCTAGCTGGTCTGTCATAATATAATAGAGACAGTAGATCTAGCTGGTCTGTCATAATATAATAGAGACAGTAGATCTAGCTGGTCTGTCATAATATAATAGAGACAGTAGATCTAGCTGGTCTGTCATAATATAATAGAGACAGTAGATCTAGCTGGTCTGTCATATATAATAGAGACAGTAGATCTAGCTGGTCTGTCATAATATAATAGAGACAGTAGATCTAGCTGGTCTGTCATAATATAATAGAGACAGTAGATCTAGCTGGTCTGTCATAATATAATAGAGACAGTAGATCTAGCTGGTCTGTCATAATATAATAGAGACAGTAGATCTAGCTGGTCTGTCATATTATAATAGAGACAGTAGATCTAGCTGGTCTGTCATAATATAATAGAGACAGTAGATCTAGCTGGTCTGTCATAATATAATAGAGACAGTAGATCTAGCTGGTCTGTCATAATATAATAGAGACAGTAGATCTAGCTGGTCTGTCATAATATAATAGAGACAGTAGATCTAGCTGGTCTGTCATAATATAATAGAGACAGTAGATCTAGCTGGTCTGTCATAATATAATAGAGACAGTAGATCTAGCTGGTCTGTCATAATATAATAGAGACAGTAGATCTAGCTGGTCTGTCATAATATAATAGAGACAGTAGATCTAGCTGGTCTGTCATAATATAATAGAGACAGTAGATCTAGCTGGTCTGTCATAATATAATAGAGACAGTAGATCTAGCTGGTCTGTCATAATATAATAGAGACAGTAGATCTAGCTGGTCTGTCATAATATAATAGAGACAGTAGATCTAGCTGGTCTGTCATAATATAATAGAGACAGTAGATCTAGCTGGTCTGTCATAATATAATAGAGACAGTAGATCTAGCTGGTCTGTCATAATATAATAGAGACAGTAGATCTAGCTGGTCTGTCATAATATAATAGAGACAGTAGATCTAGCTGGTCTGTCATAATATAATAGAGACAGTAGATCTAGCTGGTCTGTCATAATATAATAGAGACAGTAGATCTAGCTGGTCTGTCATAATATAATAGAGACAGTAGATCTAGCTGGTCTGTCATAATAATAGAGACAGTAGATCTAGCTGGTCTGTCATAATATAATAGAGACAGTAGATCTAGCTGGTCTGTCATAATATAATAGAGACAGTAGATCTAGCTGGTCTGTCATAATATAATAGAGACAGTAGATCTAGCTGGTCTGTCATAATATAATAGAGACAGTAGATCTAGCTGGTCTGTCATAATATAATAGAGACAGTAGATCTAGCTGGTCTGTCATAATATAATAGAGACAGTAGATCTAGCTGGTCTGTCATAATATAATAGAGACAGTAGATCTAGCTGGTCTGTCATAATATAATAGAGACAGTAGATCTAGCTGGTCTGTCATAATATAATAGAGACAGTAGATCTAGCTGGTCTGTCATAATATAATAGAGACAGTAGATCTAGCTGGTCTGTCATAATATAATAGAGACAGTAGATCTAGCTGGTCTGTCATAATATAATAGAGACAGTAGATCTAGCTGGTCTGTCATAATATAATAGAGACAGTAGATCTAGCTGGTCTGTCATAATATAATAGAGACAGTAGATCTAGCTGGTCTGTCATAATAAATAGAGACAGTAGATCTAGCTGGTCTGTCATAATATAATAGAGACAGTAGATCTAGCTGGTCTGTCATAATATAATAGAGACAGTAGATCTAGCTGGTCTGTCATAATATAATAGAGACAGTAGATCTAGCTGGTCTGTCATAATATAATAGAGACAGTAGATCTAGCTGGTCTGTCATAATATAATAGAGACAGTAGATCTAGCTGGTCTGTCATAATATATAGAGACAGTAGATCTAGCTGGTCTGTCATAATATAATAGAGACAGTAGATCTAGCTGGTCTGTCATAATATAATAGAGACAGTAGATCTAGCTGGTCTGTCATAATATAATAGAGACAGTAGATCTAGCTGGTCTGTCATAATATAATAGAGACAGTAGATCTAGCTGGTCTGTCATAATATATAGAGACAGTAGATCTAGCTGGTCTGTCATAATATAATAGAGACAGTAGATCTAGCTGGTCTGTCATAATATAATAGAGACAGTAGATCTAGCTGGTCTGTCATAATATAATAGAGACAGTAGATCTAGCTGGTCTGTCATAATATATATAGAGACAGTAGATCTAGCTGGTCTGTCATAATATAATAGAGACAGTAGATCTAGCTGGTCTGTCATAATATAATAGAGACAGTAGATCTAGCTGGTCTGTCATAATATAATAGAGACAGTAGATCTAGCTGGTCTGTCATAATATAATAGAGACAGTAGATCTAGCTGGTCTGTCATAATATAATAGAGACAGTAGATCTAGCTGGTCTGTCATAATATAATAGAGACAGTAGATCTAGCTGGTCTGTCATAATATAATAGAGACAGTAGATCTAGCTGGTCTGTCATAATATAATAGAGACAGTAGATCTAGCTGGTCTGTCATAATATAATAGAGACAGTAGATCTAGCTGGTCTGTCATAATATAATAGAGACAGTAGATCTAGCTGGTCTGTCATAATATAATAGAGACAGTAGATCTAGCTGGTCTGTCATAATATAATAGAGACAGTAGATCTAGCTGGTCTGTCATAATATAATAGAGACAGTAGATCTAGCTGGTCTGTCATAATATAATAGAGACAGTAGATCTAGCTGGTCTGTCATAATATAATAGAGACAGTAGATCTAGCTGGTCTGTCATAATATAATAGAGACAGTAGATCTAGCTGGTCTGTCATAATATATAGAGACAGTAGATCTAGCTGGTCTGTCATAATATAATAGAGACAGTAGATCTAGCTGGTCTGTCATATATAATAGAGACAGTAGATCTAGCTGGTCTGTCATAATATAAGAGACAGTAGATCTAGCTGGTCTGTCATAATATAATAGAGACAGTAGATCTAGCTGGTCTGTCATAATATAATAGAGACAGTAGATCTAGCTGGTCTGTCATAATATAATAGAGACAGTAGATCTAGCTGGTCTGTCATATATAATAGAGACAGTAGATCTAGCTGGTCTGTCATAATATAATAGAGATAGAGACAGTAGATCTAGCTGGTCTGTCATAATATAATAGAGACAGTAGATCTAGCTGGTCTGTCATAATATAGAATAGTAGCTTGTCTGTCATAATATAATAGAGACAGTAGATCTAGCTGGTCTGTCATAATATAATAGAGACAGTAGATCTAGCTGGTCTGTCATAATATAAAGAGACATAGAGACAGTAGATCTAGCTGGTTGTCATAATATAATAGAGACAGTATCTAGCTGGTCAAATCTGTCATATTATAATAGAGACAGTAGATCTAGCTGGTCTGTCATATATAATAGAGACAGTAGATCTATGTCTGTCATAATATAATAGAGACAGTAGATCTAGCTGGTCTGTCATAATATATAGAGACAGTAGATCTAGCTGGTCTGTCATAATATAATAGAGACAGTAGATCTAGCTGGTCTGTCATAATATAGAGGACTGTAACTGCTAGCTTGTCCAGCTCCGTCCGCTAACTGCTACCTTGTCTAGCCCGGCCTACAAACTGTTAGCTTGTTTAGCACAGGCCTGCTAACCGCCTGAATCGCCGCGTCCCAACGCCCCGGACCCATATTTACTTTCTATCTCTTTGACTTTTATTTGTTTATACCTTCCGGAAACCTGCCTCACCCAATTGATACGGAATCGCTATTATTTTTTATTTATTTTTAGAACACACTCAAGAACCTCCAGAAGCTAACCAGCTAACTAGCTACAAGCTATTTAGTCATTGTTCGTTTTTTAACCTGGATAACACTCGCCAGTCCAGCTTCCCTTCCCCATCCACCGCTGCCCCCTGGACACTGATCTCTTGGCTACATAGCTGATGCACGCTGGACTGTCCATAAATCACGGTACTCCATTGCTTGTTTGTTTTATCTGTTGGCCCCGTTGCCTAGTCTACGCCATTTTACCTGCTGTTGTTGTGCTAGCTGATTAGCTGTTGTCTCACCTACTGTTTTAGCTAGCTTTCCCAATTCAAACACCTGTGATTACTGTATGCCTCGCTGTAATGTCTCTCTCAAATGTCAATATGCCTTGTATACTGTTGTTCAGGTTAGTTATCATTGTTTTAGTTCACAATGGAGCCCCTAGTTCCACTCTTCATACCCTGATAACTCCTTTGTCCCACCTCCCACACATGCGGTGACCTCACCCATTACTACCAGCATGTCCAGAGAATACAACCTCTCTCATCATCACCCAGTGCCTGGGCTTACCTCCACCTGTACCCGCACCCCACCATACCCCTGTCTGCGCATTATGCCCTGAATATATTCTACCATGCCCAGAAACCTGCTCCTCTTATTCTCTGTCCCCAACGCTCTAGGCGACCAGTTTTGATAGCCTTTAGCCGCACCCTCATACTACTCCTTCTCTGTTCCGCGGGTGATGTGGAGGTAAACCCAGGCCCTGCATGTCCCCAGGCACCCTCATTTGTTGACTTCTGTGATCGAAAAAGCCTTGGTTTCATGCATGTCAACATCAGAAGCCTCCTCCCTAAGTTTGTCTTACTCACTGCTTTAGCACACTCTGCTAACCCTGATGTCCTTGCTGTGTCTGAATCCTGGCTCAGGAAGGCCACCAAAAATTCAGAGATTTCCATACCCAACTATAACATCTTCCGTCAAGATAGAACTGCCAAAGGGGAGGAGTTGCAGTTTACTGCAGAGATAGGCCTGCAAAGTAATGTCATACTTTCCAGGTCCATACCCAAACAGTTCGAACTACTAATTTTGAAAATTACTCTCTCCAGAAATAAGTCTCTCACGGTTGCCGCCTGCTACCGACCCCCCTCAGCTCCCAGCTGTGCCCTGGACACCATTTGTGAATTGATCGCCCCCCCATCTAGCTTCAGAGTTTGTTCTGTTAGGTGACCTAAACTGGGATATGCTTAACACCCCGCCAGTCCTACAATCTAAGCTAGATGCCCTCAATCTCACACAAATCATCAAGGAACCCACCAGGTACAACCCTAACTCTGTAAACAAGGGCACCCTCATAGACGTCATCCTGACCAACTGGCCCTCCAAATACACCTCCGCTGTCTTCAACCAGGATCTCAGCGATCACTGCCTCATTGCCTGTATCCGCTACGGAGCCGCAGTCAAACGACCACCCCCTCATCACTGTCAAACGCTCCCTAAAACACTTCTGTGAGCAGGCCTTTCTAATCGACCTGGCCCGGGTATCCTGGAAGGACATTGACCTCATCCCGTCAGTTGAGGATGCCTGGTCATTCTTTAAAAGTAACTTCCTCACCATTTTAGATAAGCATGCTCCGTTCAAAAATGCAGAACTAAGAACAGATACAGCCCTTGGTTCACCCCAGACCTGACTGCCCTCGACCAGCACAAAAACATCCTGTGGCGGACTGCAATAGCATCGAATAGTCCCCGTGATATGCAACTGTTCAGGGAAGTCCGGAACCAATACACGCAGTCAGTCAGGAAGCTAAGGCCAGCTTCTTCAGGCAGAAGAGTTTGATCCTGTAGCTCCAACTCCAAAAAGTTCTGGGACACTGTGAAGTCCATGGAGAACAAGAGCACCTCCTCCCAGCTGCCCACTGCACTGAGGCTAGGTAACACGGTCACCACTGATAAATTCATGATTATCGAAACTTCAATAAGCATTCTCAACGGCTTGGCCATGCCTTCCGCCTGGCTACTTCAACCTCGGCCCAACAGCTCCGCCCCCCCCCCGCAGCTCCTCGCCCAAGCCTCTCCAGGTTCTCCTTTACCAAATCCAAGATAGCAGATGTTCTGAAAGAGCTGCAAAACCTGGACCCGTACAAATCAGCTGGGCTTGACATCTGGACCCTCTATTTCTGAAACTATCTGCCACCATTGTCGCAACCCCCTATTACCAGCCTGTTCAACCTCTCTTTCATCTCGTCTGAGATCCCCAAGGATTGGAAAGCTGCCGCAGTCATCCCCCTCTTCAAAGGGGAGACACCCTGGACCCAAACTGTTACAGACCTATATCCATCCTGCCCTGCCTATCTAAGGTCTTCGAAAGCCAAGTCAACAAACAGGTCACTGACCATCTCGAATCCCACCGTACCTTCTCCGCTGTGCAATCTGGTTTCCGAGCCGGTGTCATGGGTGCACCTCAGCCACACTCAAGGTACTAAACGATATCATAACCGCCCATCGATAAAAGACAGTACTGTGCAGCGTCTTCATCGACCTTGCCAAGGCTTTCGACTCTGTCAATCACCATATTCTTATCGGCAGACTCAGGAGCCTCGGTTTTGTCGATGACTGGCCTTGCCTGGTTCACCAATTACTTTGCAGAACAGAAGTTACAGTGTGTCAAATCGGAGGGCATGCTGTCCGGTCCTCTGGCAGTCTCTATGGGGGTGCCACAGGTTCAATTCTCGGGCTGACTCTTTTCATCTGTGGTATATCAGCTGATGCTGCTCTTGCTGCAGGCGATTCCCTGCTCCAACCCTCTACGCAAGACAGACACCATTCTATTATACCTTTCGGCCCGTCTTTGCGACACTGTGCTATCTAACCTCCAAAACAAGCTTCAATGCCATACAACACTCCTTCCGTGGCCTCCAACTGCTCTTAAACGCTAGTAAAACCAAATGCATGCTTTTCAACCGGTCGCTGCCTGCACTGCATGCCCGACTAGCATCACCACCCTGGATGGTTCCGACCTAGAATATGTGGACGTCTATAAGTACCTAGGTGTCTGGCTAGACTGCAAACTCTCCTTCCAGACTCATATCAAACATCTCCAATCGAAAATCAAATCAAGAGTCGGCTTTCTATTCCGCAACAAAGCCTCCTTCACTCACGCCGCCAAGCTTACCCTAGTAAAACTGACTATCCTACCGATCCTCGACTTCGGCGATGTCATCTACAAAATGGCTTCCAACACTCTACTCAGCAAACTGGATGCAGTCTATCACAGTGCCATCCGTTTTGTCACTAAAGCACCTTATACCACCCACCACTGCGACTTGTATGCTCTAGTCGGCTGGCCCTCGCTACATATTCGTCGCCAGACCCACTGGCTCCAGGTCATCTACAAGTCCATGCTAGGTAAAGCTCCGCCTTATCTCAGCTCACTGGTCACGATGGCAACACCCATCCGTAGCACGCGCTCCAGCAGGTGTATCTCACTGATCATCCCTAAAGCCAACACCTCATTTGGCCGCCTTTCGTTCCAGTACTCTGCTGCCTGTGACTGGAACGAATTGCAAAAATCGCTGAAGTTGGAGACTTTTATCTCCCTCACCAACTTCAAACATCAGCTATCTGAGCAGCTAACCGATCGCTGCAGCTGTACATAGTCTATTGGTAAATAGCCCACCCTTTTCACCTACCTCATCCCCATACTGTTTTTATTTATTTACTTTTCTGCTCTTCTGCACACCAATATCTCTACCTGTACATGACCATCTGATCTTTTATCACTCCAGTGTTAATCTGCAAAATTGTAATTATTTGCCTACCTCCTCATGCCTTTTGCACACATTGTATATAGACCCCCCCTTCGTTTTCTACTGTGTTATTGACTTGTTAATTGTTTACTCCATGTGTAACTCTTTGTTGTATGCTCACACTGCTATGCTTTATCTTGGCCAGGTCGCAGTTGCAAATGAGAACTTGTTCTCAACTAGCCTACCTGGTTAAATAAAGGTGAAAAAAAAAAAAAAAAAAAATTTTTTTTTATTGAAGGGTATTCACATACACTCGATCATTGCTTTTTGTTTCCTTTTCTGTCTTCGTTTCCTCCAACTCTAGCCACTCAGCCCTACCAGATTGCCATGCGCCGTCGCAATGTTCACCACTTTCTCTCTCCTACTTACTCTCTCCTCTTCCTTCCTATATCTCTCCCTCTGTTAAATCTTTCCCTCTTGTCCCCTTGATTCTGCCACTTTGGACCCTACTCTC
>NW_022262542.1:7500-15000 GCF_002021735.2 Oncorhynchus kisutch
ATGCCTCTATCTGGGCATCAGAGGTCACAAACAGGCCTCAAGGCCTTATTTGACCTAACCGGTAAAATGACTTTTTCTGGGAATGAGAGGACACAGAGAGGCTTAAAAGGCTAAACTCTCTCTCATGGGATGAAGGGACATACAAGCCTAAAGGCCAAACACCCCTAACCAGTTTATATGCCTCTATCTGGGCATCAGAGGTCACAAACAGGCCTCAAGGCCTTATTTGACCTAACCGGTAAAATGACTTTTTCTGGGAATGAGAGGACACAGAGAGGCTTAAAAGGCTAAACTCTCTCTCATGGGATGAAGGGACATACAAGCCTAAAGGCCAAACACCCCTAACCAGTTTATATGCCTCTATCTGGGCATCAGAGGTCACAAACAGGCCTCAAGGCCTTATTTGACCTAACCTGTAAAGGGACTTTTTCTGGGAATGAGAGGACACAGAGAGGCTTAAAAGGCTAAACTCTCTCTCATGGGATGAAGGGACATACAAGCCTAAAGGCCAAACACCCCTAACCAGTTTATATGCCTCTATCTGGCCTCAAGGCCTTATTTGACCTTTGTTGGCAGCCATCTTGGGCTATATGCTGAAACACCAAAACGTGAATAAATCAAAAAGTACATATCCAATCTGGATGGGGTTTTTTTTAAACGAAAGGGCACAAATAGACGATAATTTACATTGAATTAAAACCGTTTTTGTATAGAACATTTTAATAGAAAATCGTGTTTTAAGTTTTTGGAAAATAGTGGATGTTACCGGAAACATAGGTGCCTGTTAGGGCAATTTGTTTTTGACATGCTCTACTTGTTGCCCATTGAGAGAGAGGGTATGAGACGAAATTTGGGACCTCTAGCCCCTCGGGAAGTATTTTTAATCATTTTATGAAAAATACCGATTTTGGCAGGAAAAAATAAATAGCCGGTCAACTGGTAACCTAAAAATAATCTCCTAATTTAAAGTAGTCACCTCGTAAGGTGTTTGAAGGTAGGCACCTGGTAACCTAAAAATAAAAAGACTGTCCTAAATGCACTTGTCGGTCATTCTGATATTAATACCCACTATGGGACTATGATAGTGGGCATCTATCCATGGCCCTCTATCCATGGGCGCCCGTCCTGAGTGCTTTATGGACTGTTTAAACTATTCTGATGGATACACATTGTTGTGCACCTGGTGATTGAAAACGTGCATCTGGTAACCCAAAATGGATGGTAAATAAATCACAGAAATTGCACTATGTCCAACTCTGGGTATGGTGATTGGGGAATTAGGCCAAAAAAAAAGGGGGACAGAGCAGCTCACCTCCACAGAGGCTGACTGCTCTGCCCCCCTTAAGGACAGTGGAACTATTGACCTTCAGACCTAAAGGCCTAACTCCCTATCCAGGAACAGGCCTCTCTCTCTGGGCATGAGAGTACACATACAGGCAGTTAGGCCCTCACTCACCACCCGGGGAACAACCCTCTATTTCCGGGGATGATTCCAGCAGGGGACCCCCCCCCACCTCCACAACCTTGCACACCAGGTGAACCAGGGCACCCACACTTAAGCACCCTTCCCCGGCAATAAAGCAGATAGCCGCGCTGTTAAGAACCGCGTGCACCTGGTCACCCAAAATGGACCTCGTGCACCTGGTCACCCAAAATGGACCTCGTGCACCTGGTCACCCAAAATGGACCTCGTGCACCTGGTCACCCAAAAAGGCCCTCGTGCACCTGGTCACCCAAAAAGGCCCATGTGCACCTGGTCACCCGGCCGCTTTCCACCCAGAACCTAAGTCCACTCTGGGTTACCGGTGGTACTACCTGTACCCACCTTCCTTAGTCCGATTGCCCACTCTCTTTTTGGGCTATCGGACTCTGACTTGCCCACTCTCTCTTGGGTCTTTGGGTTACCGGGTGCACGACGTCCGTTTTGGGTTACCAGGTACCGATGGTACTTTTCTACCTGGTACCCACCTTCCTTAGTCCGATTGCCCACTCTCTTTTTGGGCTATCGGACTCTGACTTGCCCACTCTCTCTTGGGTCTTTGGGTTACCGGGTGCACAACGTCCGTTTTGGGTTACCGGGTGCCGGTGGTACTTTTCTACCTGTACCCACCTTCCTTAGTCCGATTGCCCACTCTCTTTTTGGGCTATCGGACTCTGACTTGCCCACTCTCTCTTGGGTCTTTGGGTTACCGGGTGCACAACGTCCGTTTTGGGTTACCGGGTGCCGGTGGTACTTTTCTACCTGTACCCACCTTCCTTAGTCCGATTGCCCACTCTCTTTTTGGGCTATCGGACTCTGACTTGCCCACTCTCTCTTGGGTCTTTGGGTTACCGGGTGCACAACGTCCGTTTTGGGTTACCGGGTGCCGGTGGTACTTTTCTACCTGTACCCACCTTCCTTAGTCCGATTGCCCACTCTCTTTTTGGGCTATCGGACTCTGACTTGCCCACTCTCTCTTGGGTCTTTGGGTTACCGGGTGCACGACGTCCGTTTTGGGTTACCGGGTGCCGGTGGTACTTTTCTACCTGTACCCACCTTCCTTAGTCCGATTGCCCACTCTCTCTCTGGGCATCTGGACTCTGACTCCTGGTGCTTCTATGTGCACCTGGTGACCCATTTGTACTGAAGAGGGGAGGTGGAGGAAGACGCCTTCCGTCCCAAAAAAAGATTGGATCGAGTGCCTGCTTACACCCTCTCCCCCGGATTTTGAATGGCCAGCGAGAGCTCACCGGACGCCGCTGGGAACGCGACGCTTTCCAGGGCTTGGGCCCCTCTCTCGGGGCGAACCCATTCCAGGGCGCCCCTGAACTCTCCCCGGGGCTCCCGCCAGCTTCTCCGGGATCGGTCACATTACCGCACTGGACGCCTCGCGGCGCCCATCTCCGCCACTCCAAATTCGGGGATCTGAACCCGACTCCCTTCCGTTACCGGCCTCACACCGTCCACGGGCTGAGCCTCGATCAGAAGGACTCAGGCCCCCGATCGACACTGGGCAAAGCGGTCTTCTATACACCACATGACTGCCCCAGCTGCCCCAGCTGCGGAAACCCAGAGGTTCCGATTGATGACAAAGCGACCCTCAGACAGGCGTAGCCCCAGGAGGAACATGGGGCCGCAAAGTGCGTTCGAAGTGTCAATGATCAATGTGTCCTGCAATTCACATTAGTTCTCGCAGCTAGCTGCGTTCTTCATCGACGCACGAGCCGAGTGATCCACCGCTAAGAGTTGTACTCTTGTTTTTCTCATTACGCACGCAGAGGCCAGAGGCCGGGCAGAGATGGGGAGGTTACCCTCCTTTCCTCCACCCGCACTTCGCCAGAGCGCCAGGCCATAAGTTCAAAGACAAAGGTTTAAGAATAGGGAGGCTTCCGGGAGCTGCGCTTGCGTCCTCGTCGCCGAAGCGCCAGGGAAGCCGCGCAGACATTGAACCCCCACCTACGCCGGGGCGCAGAGAAGTTGACTGGGTTCCCAGTGCCGCGCGAGGATACGGGGCGATACTCAAGCCGCTTACATCAGTGTTAGACCATTTTGGGAAGTCCCGGTTCACCGGACACCCCCAGTCCCCTTCGGTAGCGGCCTCTCCACCCGCCCATAGGTGAGTCATGCAACCGTGGCTAATGGGGAAAGGGGATGGAGCCAGTCGGGCACATCCCAGGCAAAGGGGGGAATGCGGGGAAGCGGGCTAGGACCGATGACACCCGCGCCGGGAGAAGAGAGAGGCGGGAGGCGTGAGCCCCCTACCCTACCCAACCCGCAGCATAGCTGGATTTTCGGCGCTCAGCCCCATGCCGGCGGCTGGCAACCCGTTAATGATCCTTCCGCAGGTTCACCTACGGAAACCTTGTTACGACTTTTACTTCCTCTAGATAGTCAAGATTGATCGTCTTCTCGGCGCTCCGCCAGGGCCGTGACCGACCTCAGCGGGGCCGATCCGAGGACCTCTCCAATCGGTAGTAGTGACGGGCGGTGTGTACAAAGGGCAGGGACCGGAGCTTATGACCCGCGCTTACTGGGAATTCCTCTCGGTGAAGGGTAGACACACGCTGATCCGCTCAGTGTGTGATCCGCTTTCAACCTGTCAATCCCGTCCGGCCTGGGTGAGGTTTTCGGTGTTGAGTCAAATTAAGCCGCAGGCCCCACTCCTGGTGGTGCCCTTCCGTCAATTCCTTTAAATTTCAGCTTTGCAACCATACTCCCCGGAACCCAAATACTTTGGTTTCCCGGACGCTGCCCGGCCTCAGACAGACCGCTTGGGTCAACCGGGTAGGTCCACATTTGAAGACAGGGTTTGAGAATACGTGTTTTTGGTGCCGATGCGTTACGGGATGACCATCACCACATGCTTCGCAGCCTGAGTGTGCCACTCCCCGCACCGGAACACCAATGGAGGGCCACTTGGTCAGACAGTTCGGCTCGAAATCGCACGAACGTTGCGCGGCTGGAGTGTATCGAAATTAGGGGACCAAAATTCCGAAAGGGGCTCCCCCGATAGAGGCAAATCCACTTGGGTCGGGAGGGAACATCCATCAGAACACCAGCCAAAGGCCGGCCGATAGAGTCCCTCCCAGGTGGAAAACGAATGCAAATCAGTCAGAGGAAATTAAACTCCCTGGACAACAGAGGACAACCATGGAGACGCACCGTGAAACAAGTATGGGACTGGACTGGAGAGCTAGCCCTCACCGGGACTAAACAACCACCAATCGGTCGCCGAAGGGACAGGCACCTTCATTGGACCAGAACCATGGTCATTGATGAACCAAACCCACAAGGTAATAGCTGGGATAGAGCAACTGCCGGGGCAGAGCTCAATATCCTCCCATCACCAAGCTGGGAAACGTGGCTCAAAAGTTAGGATAAATCGGACGCCGAAGGGTCTGTTCCAACCACTAAATCGGACGCCGGCGGAAAATGTCCAAATTACCATGGTTACGAGGGGCTCACATCCCTCAAAAGTACCCAGTACTTATTTTCTATTCGGCCTGATCAGTTTGACACCACCCCCGTCTCTCTAGGACATGGAAGTCTTGTTGTCAAAAACCAGGTTTCTGATTTCGCGCCGGTACCTGTCTGGTCGACCCACCCCCAAGTGTGTAATTGACGTTCAGGCCAATTTATCGATATAATCTCGGAACCTCACTGGGTTTATGTGTATCCCGCAATTGGGGGTAAAATTCTGTTAAACACAAAACGTGAATAAATCAAAAAGTACACATCCAATCTGGATGGGGTTTATTTTAAACGAAAGGGCACATATAGACGAGCATTTACATGGAATTAAAACCGTTTTTGTAGAAAACATTTGAATAGAAAATCGTGTTTTAAGTTTTGGGAAAAAAGTGAATGTTACAGGAAACATAGGTGCCTGTGAATGCGAAATGTTTTTGATATGATGCAATTGTTGCCCATCACGAGAGAGGGTATGAGACGAAATTTGGGACCTCTAGCTCTTCGGGAAGTATTTTTAATCATTTTCTGAAAATTACAGAAATTGGTCGGAAAAATGGCAGAGTCCACACTTTTCACAGCCGTGCACCTGGTGATTGAAAACGTGCATCTGGTAACCCAAAAATTACATTAGCGGTGTTACAAAAAATGAATGCCCGCTTGGGACCACCCTAATACGGACCTTTATCCATGGGGGACCCTATACCTCCGTGCACCTGGTGATTGAAAATGTGCACCTGGGAACCTAAATATTAAAATACTGTCCGGTTACAGCCATCTTGGGCTATATGGGCTATATGCCGGTACACCAAAACGTGAATAAATCAAAAAGTACATATCCAATCTGGATGGGGTTTTTTTTAAACGAAAGGGCACAAATAGACGATAATTTACTTTTAATTAGAACCGTTTTTGTATAGAACATTTTAATAGAAAATTGCGTTTTAAGTTTTGGGAAAATAGTGAATGTTACCGGAAACATAGGTGCCTGTTAGGGCAATTTGTTTTTGACATGCTCTACTTGTTGCCCATTGAGAGAGAGGGTATGAGACGAAATTTGGGACCTCTAGCCCCTCGGGAAGTATTTTTAATCATTTTATGAAAAATACCGATGAGTGCTTTATTGGCTGTTTAAAATATCACGATGGATACTGATTGCTATAGAAGCGGTAACCCAAAAACACAAATATGGTCATAAATGCATTTAACGGTCATTCTGATTTTAATGCCCACTATAGGAGCACCCTACTACGGCCCTCTTTCACTCAGGGCCGTCCTGGGTGCTTTATGGACTGTTTGACAAGTGCTGGAGGAGGAAATAGAGCCGTGCACCTGGTGATTGAAACCGTGCATCTGGTAACCCAAAAACACAAATATGGTCATAAATGCATTTAACGGTCATTCTGATTTTAATGCCCGCTATAGGAGCACCCTACTACGGCCCTCTTTCACTCAGGGCCGTCCTGGGTGCTTTATGGACTGTTTGACAAGTGCTGGAGGAGGAAATAGAGCCGTGCACCTGGTGATTGAAACCGTGCACCTGGTGATTGAAAACGTGCATCTGGTAACCCAAAAATTCAAATATGGTCCTAAATGCATTTAAGGGTCATTCTGATATTAATGCCCGCTATGGAAACACCCTACTACGGCCCTCTCTCTGTCGGGGGCGACCTGAGTGCATTATGGACACTTTGAAATTTCACGATGGATACTGATTGCTATAGAAGCGGTAACCCAAAAACACAAATATGGTCATAAATGCATTTAACGGTCATTCTGATTTTAATGCCCGCTATAGGAGCACCCTACTACGGCCCTCTTTCACTCAGGGCCGTCCTGGGTGCTTTATGGACTGTTTGACAAGTGCTGGAGGAGGAAATAGAGCCGTGCACCTGGTGATTGAAACCGTGCATCTGGTAACCCAAAATAGACCCGTGCACCCGGTAACCCAAAAATTACATTAGCGGTGTTACAAAAAATGAATGCCCACTTGGGACCACCCTAATACGGACCTTTATCCATGGGGGACCCTATACCTCCGTGCACCTGGTGATTGAAAATGTGCACCTGGGAACCTAAATATTAAAATACTGTCCGGTTACAGCCATCTTGGGCTATATGGGCTATATGCCGGTACACCAAAACGTGAATAAATCAAAAAGTACATATCCAATCTGGATGGGGTTTTTTTTAAACGAAAGGGCACAAATAGACGATAATTTACTTTTAATTAGAACCGTTTTTGTATAGAACATTTTAATAGAAAATTGCGTTTTAAGTTTTGGGAAAATAGTGAATGTTACCGGAAACATAGGTGCCTGTTAGGGCAATTTGTTTTTGACATGCTCTACTTGTTGCCCATTGAGAGAGAGGGTATGAGACGAAATTTGGGACCTCTAGCCCCTCGGGAAGTATTTTTAATCATTTTATGAAAAATACCGATGAGTGCTTTATTGGCTGTTTAAAATATCACGATGGATACTGATTGCTATAGAAGCGGTAACCCAAAAACACAAATATGGTCATAAATGCATTTAACGGTCATTCTGATT
>NW_022262542.1:20000-88173 GCF_002021735.2 Oncorhynchus kisutch
AAGGGGGACAGAGCAGCTCACCTCCACAGAGGCTGACTGCTCTGCCCCCCTTAAGGACAGTGGAACTATTGACCTTCAGACCTAAAGGCCTAACTCCCTATCCAGGAACAGGCCTCTCTCTCTGGGCATGAGAGTACACATACAGGCAGTTAGGCCCTCACTCACCACCCGGGGAACAACCCTCTATTTCCGGGGATGATTCCAGCAGGGGACCCCCCCCCACCTCCACAACCTTGCACACCAGGTGAACCAGGGCACCCACACTTAAGCACCCTTCCCCGGCAATAAAGCAGATAGCCGCGCTGTTAAGAACCGCGTGCACCTGGTCACCCAAAATGGACCTCGTGCACCTGGTCACCCAAAATGGACCTCGTGCACCTGGTCACCCAAAATGGACCTCGTGCACCTGGTCACCCAAAAAGGCCCTCGTGCACCTGGTCACCCAAAAAGGCCCATGTGCACCTGGTCACCCGGCCGCTTTCCACCCAGAACCTAAGTCCACTCTGGGTTACCGGTGGTACTACCTGTACCCACCTTCCTTAGTCCGATTGCCCACTCTCTTTTTGGGCTATCGGACTCTGACTTGCCCACTCTCTCTTGGGTCTTTGGGTTACCGGGTGCACGACGTCCGTTTTGGGTTACCAGGTACCGATGGTACTTTTCTACCTGGTACCCACCTTCCTTAGTCCGATTGCCCACTCTCTTTTTGGGCTATCGGACTCTGACTTGCCCACTCTCTCTTGGGTCTTTGGGTTACCGGGTGCACAACGTCCGTTTTGGGTTACCGGGTGCCGGTGGTACTTTTCTACCTGTACCCACCTTCCTTAGTCCGATTGCCCACTCTCTTTTTGGGCTATCGGACTCTGACTTGCCCACTCTCTCTTGGGTCTTTGGGTTACCGGGTGCACAACGTCCGTTTTGGGTTACCGGGTGCCGGTGGTACTTTTCTACCTGTACCCACCTTCCTTAGTCCGATTGCCCACTCTCTTTTTGGGCTATCGGACTCTGACTTGCCCACTCTCTCTTGGGTCTTTGGGTTACCGGGTGCACAACGTCCGTTTTGGGTTACCGGGTGCCGGTGGTACTTTTCTACCTGTACCCACCTTCCTTAGTCCGATTGCCCACTCTCTTTTTGGGCTATCGGACTCTGACTTGCCCACTCTCTCTTGGGTCTTTGGGTTACCGGGTGCACAACGTCCGTTTTGGGTTACCGGGTGCCGGTGGTACTTTTCTACCTGTACCCACCTTCCTTAGTCCGATTGCCCACTCTCTTTTTGGGCTATCGGACTCTGACTTGCCCACTCTCTCTTGGGTCTTTGGGTTACCGGGTGCACGACGTCCGTTTTGGGTTACCGGGTGCCGGTGGTACTTTTCTACCTGTACCCACCTTCCTTAGTCCGATTGCCCACTCTCTTTTTGGGCTATCGGACTCTGACTTGCCCACTCTCTCTTGGGTCTTTGGGTTACCGGGTGCACAACGTCCGTTTTGGGTTACCGGGTGCCGGTGGTACTTTTCTACCTGTACCCACCTTCCTTAGTCCGATTGCCCACTCTCTTTTTGGGCTATCGGACTCTGACTTGCCCACTCTCTCTTGGGTCTTTGGGTTACCGGGTGCACGACGTCCGTTTTGGGTTACCGGGTGCCGGTGGTACTTTTCTACCTGTACCCACCTTCCTTAGTCCGATTGCCCACTCTCTTTTTGGGCTATCGGACTCTGACTTGCCCACTCTCTCTTGGGTCTTTGGGTTACCGGGTGCACAACGTCCGTTTTGGGTTACCGGGTGCCGGTGGTACTTTTCTACCTGTACCCACCTTCCTTAGTCCGATTGCCCACTCTCTTTTTGGGCTATCGGACTCTGACTTGCCCACTCTCTCTTGGGTCTTTGGGTTACCGGGTGCACGACGTCCGTTTTGGGTTACCGGGTGCCGGTGGTACTTTTCTACCTGTACCCACCTTCCTTAGTCCGATTGCCCACTCTCTCTCTGGGCATCTGGACTCTGACTCCTGGTGCTTCTATGTGCACCTGGTGACCCATTTGTACTGAAGAGGGGAGGTGGAGGAAGACGCCTTCCGTCCCAAAAAAAGATTGGATCGAGTGCCTGCTTACACCCTCTCCCCCGGATTTTGAATGGCCAGCGAGAGCTCACCGGACGCCGCTGGGAACGCGACGCTTTCCAGGGCTTGGGCCCCTCTCTCGGGGCGAACCCATTCCAGGGCGCCCCTGAACTCTCCCCGGGGCTCCCGCCAGCTTCTCCGGGATCGGTCACATTACCGCACTGGACGCCTCGCGGCGCCCATCTCCGCCACTCCAAATTCGGGGATCTGAACCCGACTCCCTTCCGTTACCGGCCTCACACCGTCCACGGGCTGAGCCTCGATCAGAAGGACTCAGGCCCCCGATCGACACTGGGCAAAGCGGTCTTCTATACACCACATGACTGCCCCAGCTGCCCCAGCTGCGGAAACCCAGAGGTTCCGATTGATGACAAAGCGACCCTCAGACAGGCGTAGCCCCAGGAGGAACATGGGGCCGCAAAGTGCGTTCGAAGTGTCAATGATCAATGTGTCCTGCAATTCACATTAGTTCTCGCAGCTAGCTGCGTTCTTCATCGACGCACGAGCCGAGTGATCCACCGCTAAGAGTTGTACTCTTGTTTTTCTCATTACGCACGCAGAGGCCAGAGGCCGGGCAGAGATGGGGAGGTTACCCTCCTTTCCTCCACCCGCACTTCGCCAGAGCGCCAGGCCATAAGTTCAAAGACAAAGGTTTAAGAATAGGGAGGCTTCCGGGAGCTGCGCTTGCGTCCTCGTCGCCGAAGCGCCAGGGAAGCCGCGCAGACATTGAACCCCCACCTACGCCGGGGCGCAGAGAAGTTGACTGGGTTCCCAGTGCCGCGCGAGGATACGGGGCGATACTCAAGCCGCTTACATCAGTGTTAGACCATTTTGGGAAGTCCCGGTTCACCGGACACCCCCAGTCCCCTTCGGTAGCGGCCTCTCCACCCGCCCATAGGTGAGTCATGCAACCGTGGCTAATGGGGAAAGGGGATGGAGCCAGTCGGGCACATCCCAGGCAAAGGGGGGAATGCGGGGAAGCGGGCTAGGACCGATGACACCCGCGCCGGGAGAAGAGAGAGGCGGGAGGCGTGAGCCCCCTACCCTACCCAACCCGCAGCATAGCTGGATTTTCGGCGCTCAGCCCCATGCCGGCGGCTGGCAACCCGTTAATGATCCTTCCGCAGGTTCACCTACGGAAACCTTGTTACGACTTTTACTTCCTCTAGATAGTCAAGATTGATCGTCTTCTCGGCGCTCCGCCAGGGCCGTGACCGACCTCAGCGGGGCCGATCCGAGGACCTCTCCAATCGGTAGTAGTGACGGGCGGTGTGTACAAAGGGCAGGGACCGGAGCTTATGACCCGCGCTTACTGGGAATTCCTCTCGGTGAAGGGTAGACACACGCTGATCCGCTCAGTGTGTGATCCGCTTTCAACCTGTCAATCCCGTCCGGCCTGGGTGAGGTTTTCGGTGTTGAGTCAAATTAAGCCGCAGGCCCCACTCCTGGTGGTGCCCTTCCGTCAATTCCTTTAAATTTCAGCTTTGCAACCATACTCCCCGGAACCCAAATACTTTGGTTTCCCGGACGCTGCCCGGCCTCAGACAGACCGCTTGGGTCAACCGGGTAGGTCCACATTTGAAGACAGGGTTTGAGAATACGTGTTTTTGGTGCCGATGCGTTACGGGATGACCATCACCACATGCTTCGCAGCCTGAGTGTGCCACTCCCCGCACCGGAACACCAATGGAGGGCCACTTGGTCAGACAGTTCGGCTCGAAATCGCACGAACGTTGCGCGGCTGGAGTGTATCGAAATTAGGGGACCAAAATTCCGAAAGGGGCTCCCCCGATAGAGGCAAATCCACTTGGGTCGGGAGGGAACATCCATCAGAACACCAGCCAAAGGCCGGCCGATAGAGTCCCTCCCAGGTGGAAAACGAATGCAAATCAGTCAGAGGAAATTAAACTCCCTGGACAACAGAGGACAACCATGGAGACGCACCGTGAAACAAGTATGGGACTGGACTGGAGAGCTAGCCCTCACCGGGACTAAACAACCACCAATCGGTCGCCGAAGGGACGGGCACCTTCATTGGACCAGAACCATGGTCATTGATGAACCAAACCCACAAGGTAATAGCTGGGATAGAGCAACTGCCGGGGCAGAGCTCAATATCCTCCCATCACCAAGCTGGGAAACGTGGCTCAAAAGTTAGGATAAATCGGACGCCGAAGGGTCTGTTCCAACCACTAAATCGGACGCCGGCGGAAAATGTCCATATTACCATGGTTACGAGGGGCTCACATCCCTCAAAAGTACCCAGTACTTATTTTCTATTCGGCCTGATCAGTTTGACACCACCCCCGTCTCTCTAGGACATGGAAGTCTTGTTGTCAAAAACCAGGTTTCTGATTTCGCACCGGTACCTGTCTGGTCGACCCACCCCCAAGTGTGTAATTGACGTTCAGGCCAATTTATCGATATAATCTCGGAACCTCACTGGGTTTATGTGTATCCCGCAATTGGGGGTAAAATTCTGTTAAACACAAAACGTGAATAAATCAAAAAGTACACATCCAATCTGGATGGGGTTTATTTTAAACGAAAGGGCACATATAGACGAGCATTTACATGGAATTAAAACCGTTTTTGTAGAAAACATTTGAATAGAAAATCGTGTTTTAAGTTTTGGGAAAAAAGTGAATGTTACAGGAAACATAGGTGCCTGTGAATGCGAAATGTTTTTGATATGATGCAATTGTTGCCCATCACGAGAGAGGGTATGATACGAAATTTGGGACCTCTAGCTCTTCGGGAAGTATTTTTAATCATTTTCTGAAAATTACAGAAATTGGTCGGAAAAATGGCAGAGTCCACACTTTTCACAGCCGTGCACCTGGTGATTGAAAACGTGCATCTGGTAACCCAAAAATTACATTAGCGGTGTTACAAAAAATGAATGCCCGCTTGGGACCACCCTAATACGGACCTTTATCCATGGGGGACCCTATACCTCCGTGCACCTGGTGATTGAAAATGTGCACCTGGGAACCTAAATATTAAAATACTGTCCGGTTACAGCCATCTTGGGCTATATGGGCTATATGCCGGTACACCAAAACGTGAATAAATCAAAAAGTACATATCCAATCTGGATGGGGTTTTTTTTAAACGAAAGGGCACAAATAGACGATAATTTACTTTTAATTAGAACCGTTTTTGTATAGAACATTTTAATAGAAAATTGCGTTTTAAGTTTTGGGAAAATAGTGAATGTTACCGGAAACATAGGTGCCTGTTAGGGCAATTTGTTTTTGACATGCTCTACTTGTTGCCCATTGAGAGAGAGGGTATGAGACGAAATTTGGGACCTCTAGCCCCTCGGGAAGTATTTTTAATCATTTTATGAAAAATACCGATGAGTGCTTTATTGGCTGTTTAAAATATCACGATGGATACTGATTGCTATAGAAGCGGTAACCCAAAAACACAAATATGGTCATAAATGCATTTAACGGTCATTCTGATTTTAATGCCCACTATAGGAGCACCCTACTACGGCCCTCTTTCACTCAGGGCCGTCCTGGGTGCTTTATGGACTGTTTGACAAGTGCTGGAGGAGGAAATAGAGCCGTGCACCTGGTGATTGAAACCGTGCATCTGGTAACCCAAAAACACAAATATGGTCATAAATGCATTTAACGGTCATTCTGATTTTAATGCCCGCTATAGGAGCACCCTACTACGGCCCTCTTTCACTCAGGGCCGTCCTGGGTGCTTTATGGACTGTTTGACAAGTGCTGGAGGAGGAAATAGAGCCGTGCACCTGGTGATTGAAACCGTGCACCTGGTGATTGAAAACGTGCATCTGGTAACCCAAAAATTCAAATATGGTCCTAAATGCATTTAAGGGTCATTCTGATATTAATGCCCGCTATGGAAACACCCTACTACGGCCCTCTCTCTGTCGGGGGCGACCTGAGTGCATTATGGACACTTTGAAATTTCACGATGGATACTGATTGCTATAGAAGCGGTAACCCAAAAACACAAATATGGTCATAAATGCATTTAACGGTCATTCTGATTTTAATGCCCGCTATAGGAGCACCCTACTACGGCCCTCTTTCACTCAGGGCCGTCCTGGGTGCTTTATGGACTGTTTGACAAGTGCTGGAGGAGGAAATAGAGCCGTGCACCTGGTGATTGAAACCGTGCATCTGGTAACCCAAAATAGACCCGTGCACCCGGTAACCCAAAAATTACATTAGCGGTGTTACAAAAAATGAATGCCCACTTGGGACCACCCTAATACGGACCTTTATCCATGGGGGACCCTATACCTCCGTGCACCTGGTGATTGAAAATGTGCACCTGGGAACCTAAATATTAAAATACTGTCCGGTTACAGCCATCTTGGGCTATATGGGCTATATGCCGGTACACCAAAACGTGAATAAATCAAAAAGTACATATCCAATCTGGATGGGGGTTTTTTTAAACGAAAGGGCACAAATAGACGATAATTTACATTTAATTAGAACCGTTTTTGTATAGAACATTTTAATAGAAAATTGCGTTTTAAGTTTTGGGAAAATAGTGAATGTTACCGGAAACATAGGTGCCTGTTAGGGCAATTTGTTTTTGACATGCTCTACTTGTTGCCCATTGAGAGAGAGGGTATGAGACGAAATTTGGGACCTCTAGCCCCTCGGGAAGTATTTTTAATCATTTTATGAAAAATACCGATGAGTGCTTTATTGGCTGTTTAAAATATCACGATGGATACTGATTGCTATGGAAGCGGTAACCCAAAAATACAAATATGGTCCTAAATGCATTTAAGGGTCATTCTGATATTAATGCCCGCTATGGAAACACCCTACTACGGCCCTCTCTCTGTCGGGGGCGACCTGAGTGCATTATGGACACTTTGAAATTTCACGATGGATACTGATTGCTATGGAAGCGGTAACCCAAAAATACAAATATGGTCATAAATGCATTTAACGGTCATTCTGATTTTAATGCCCGCTATAGGAGCACCCTACTACGGCCCTCTTTCACTCAGGGCCGTCCTGGGTGCTTTATGGACTGTTAGCCAAGTGCTGGAGGAGGAAATAGACCCGTGCACCTGGTGATTGAAAACGTGCATCTGGTAACCCAAAATAGACCCGTGCACCCGGTAACCCAAAAATTAAATTATTTATGGACACTTTCACATATTTTTGTGGATGCGGATTAAACACATTTTTAATCATTTTAATGCATAATGACACAAATACAAGGGTGAATTTCAAACAAATATGCTTTATTTAATCAGTTAATCATTGATTGATTTGACCCTCAATCAGTGCCCGGGCCCGGCTGGCATTTTTGGGCAGATTATGGTACCTGTAGTGACGTGCCTGGGTTTCCAGAGAGTGACACATATGGTCAGCAACAGTTCCCCGGTCTGTAACTGAGCCTTGGTTAAAGTTCAACGTGGCAACACTGCGTCGAATTGTACCAAAGGTCACTTTACTTCCAATGCCAAACTCTTCAAAGATTTGCCCCACATACTCACACAGATTACCGTAGGGTTGACCGCAGGATGTGAAAAAGAACAGTTCTGTGTCTGAGGTCAATCCACTCAGATGAGGCCTGATTTTATGGAATCGTTGAAGCCAAGTGTATTCCTCCTGACATAGAACAATTCTGCACTCCCCGAAGCTATAGTTAGTTTTGTGGGAAGCTATAGACATCTGATAACCCCCACCTTCAGGGGTTATTTCACTGAAATCAGTCACACTAAACATTGTGACTGGGGATCGTCGAGTGCCATTAAATATGGCCAACCGGCTGGACATGAGAGCTGCAAACCTACGCCTGTCAGAGCATGTGGCACGTTCCTCCAGCCTACTGAGAACTGAAGGAATGGCTCGATTGCTTAGCTCAACAAAGCGTTTTAACTCCGCAGCGCTGAGCACCTCGTCCCTGCAGCGTTGGCGGAATTTTGCCCTATGCGTTGCCTGGCTCTGCCGCGAGTCCCTGTCCATCTTCGCCAAGCACAGTAACATCTTTCGAATTGCAACGACCTTAGCTTGCATACCATTTGGCCGGAACTGAATAAGATAATTGAGGAAACCTCTAACATCAGCTCGGTACATTTTTAAGGTGGATGGTGCCAAACCACGGCCGTCACATTGAGCATACCACACAGACACACGTCTGTAGTTATCCAGAAAACACAGTCCTTCATTGGCCTTGTCCTCCGACATAATGCGGAGGAATTCCCGTACTCGGGACATACTGGTGCGACTATTGTCAATTCGTTTAACTGAAGGGGCTGTACCCACAATATAGTGTTCATACTGAGTCAAAATTGCATTACTCCAAACCTGCATTCGGGATGGCACACCGCCGTCTTCATCACTCTCGCTCTCAGTAGAAGTCGCCACGACGCAGCCTTGCTCCCTCGGTTCCGAGCACAGTTCACTACGGACCTGACTGGTTGGCTGCACCGCCGCCGAAGAACCTGCCGTCTGATCCCCCTCGGCCACCAGCTGCTGCTGCTCACCCTCGTCCACTAGCTGCTGCTCACCCTCGTCCACCAGCTGCTGCAAAATCACAGGGTCCTCCGGCCGCGGTTCAAGCACTGATTCGGGCTGCTGTCTCTCAGTCGAAAACCGGCTAAATTGCATAGCATTCGTCCATTCCATAGTACCGAACTTAAGTGCATGTACAGACTTCAAATGTCGATCTAGCCGCACTATATTCTGTTTACAACAAAGTCCACAGTCGCGTCTTGGTCTGCTACTCATAGCTTCTCTCTCCTGCCTTCCTCCGTGTCTCTCTGTTTGCTCAAACAAACACCTAACCCTAACCCTAACCCTAACCCCCTAACCCCCACCCCCTAACCCCCACCCCCTAACCCCCTAACCCTAACCCCCTAACCCCCACCCCCTAACCCTAACCCCCTAACCCCCACCCCCTAACCCTAACCCCCTAACCCTAACCCGCTAACCCTAACCCCCTAACCCTAACCCCCTAACCCCCACCCCCTAACCCTAACCCCCTAACCCTAACCCGCTAACCCTAACCCCCTAACCCTAACCCCCTAACCCTAACCCATTAGATTTAGCTGGTCTGTCATAATATAATAGGGACAGTAGATCTAGCTGGTCTGTCATAATATAATAGAAACAGAGAGTAGATTTAGCTGGTGTGTCATAATATAATAGAGACAGTAGATCCAGCTGGTCTGTCATAATTCAATAGAGACAGTAGATCTAGCTGGTCTGTCATAATACAATAGAGACAGTAGATTTAGCTGGTCTGTCATAATATAATAGAGACAGTAGAACTAGCTGGTCTGTCATAATATAATAGACACAGTAGATCTATCTGGTCTGTCATTATAATAGAGACAGTAGGTCTAGCTGGTCTGCCATAATATAATGGAGACAGTAGGTCTAGCTGGTCTGTCATAATATAATAGAGACAGTAGATCTAGCTGGTCTGTCATAATATAATAGACACAGTAGATCTATCTGGTCTGTCATAATATAATAGAGACAATAGATCTAGCTGGTCTGCCATAATACAATAGAGACAGTAGATCTAGCTGGTGTGTCATAATATAATAGAGACAGTAGATCTATCTTGTCTGTCATAGTATAATAGAGACAGTAGATCTAGCTGGTCTGTCATAATATATTAGAGTTAGTAGATCTAGATGGTCTGTCATAATAAAATATAGACAGTAGATCTAGCTGGTCTGTCATATTATAATAGAGACAGTAGTTCTAGCTGGTCTGTCATATTATAATAGAGACAGTAGTTCTAGCTGGTCTGTCATATTATAATAGAGACAGTAGTTCTAGCTGGTCTGTCATATTATAATAGAGACAGTAGATCTAGCTGGTCTGTCATAATACAATAGAGACAGTAGCTCTAGCTGGTCTGTCATAATATAATAGAGACACTAGAACTAGCTGTTCTGTTATAATAGAGACAGTAGATCTAGCTGTCTGTCATAATACAATAGAGACAGTAGATTTAGCAGGTCTGTCATAATATAATAGAGACAGTAGAACTAGGCTGGTCTGTCATAATATAATAACACATAGATCTAGCTGGTCTGTCATAATATAATAGAGACAGTAGATCTAGCTGGTCTGTCATAATATAATAGAGACAGTAGATCTAGCTGGTCTGTCATAATATAATAGAGACAGTAGATCTAGCTGGTCTGTCATAATATAATAGAGACAGTAGATCTAGCTGGTCTGTCATAATATAATAGAGACAGTAGATCTAGCTGGTCTGTCATAATATAATAGAGACAGTAGATCTAGCTGGTCTGTCATAATATAATAGAGACAGTAGATCTAGCTGGTCTGTCATAATATAATAGAGACAGTAGATCTAGCTGGTCTGTCATAATATAATAGAGACAGTAGATCTAGCTGGTCTGTCATAATATAATAGAGACAGTAGATCTAGCTGGTCTGTCATAATATAATAGAGACAGTAGATCTAGCTGGTCTGTCATAATATAATAGAGACAGTAGATCTAGCTGGTCTGTCATAATATAATAGAGACAGTAGATCTAGCTGGTCTGTCATAATATAATAGAGACAGTAGATCTAGCTGGTCTGTCATAATATAATAGAGACAGTAGATCTAGCTGGTCTGTCATAATATAATAGAGACAGTAGATCTAGCTGGTCTGTCATAATATAATAGAGACAGTAGATCTAGCTGGTCTGTCATAATATAATAGAGACAGTAGATCTAGCTGGTCTGTCATAATATAATAGAGACAGTAGATCTAGCTGGTCTGTCATAATATAATAGAGACAGTAGATCTAGCTGGTCTGTCATAATATAATAGAGACAGTAGATCTAGCTGGTCTGTCATAATATAATAGAGACAGTAGATCTAGCTGGTCTGTCATAATATAATAGAGACAGTAGATCTAGCTGGTCTGTCATAATATAATAGAGACAGTAGATCTAGCTGGTCTGTCATAATATAATAGAGACAGTAGATCTAGCTGGTCTGTCATAATATAATAGAGACAGTAGATCTAGCTGGTCTGTCATAATATAATAGAGACAGTAGATCTAGCTGGTCTGTCATAATATAATAGAGACAGTAGATCTAGCTGGTCTGTCATAATATAATAGAGACAGTAGATCTAGCTGGTCTGTCATAATATAATAGAGACAGTAGATCTAGCTGGTCTGTCATAATATAATAGAGACAGTAGATCTAGCTGGTCTGTCATAATATAATAGAGACAGTAGATCTAGCTGGTCTGTCATAATATAATAGAGACAGTAGATCTAGCTGGTCTGTCATAATATAATAGAGACAGTAGATCTAGCTGGTCTGTCATAATATAATAGAGACAGTAGATCTAGCTGGTCTGTCATAATATAATAGAGACAGTAGATCTAGCTGGTCTGTCATAATATAATAGAGACAGTAGATCTAGCTGGTCTGTCATAATATAATAGAGACAGTAGATCTAGCTGGTCTGTCATAATATAATAGAGACAGTAGATCTAGCTGGTCTGTCATAATATAATAGAGACAGTAGATCTAGCTGGTCTGTCATAATATAATAGAGACAGTAGATCTAGCTGGTCTGTCATAATATAATAGAGACAGTAGATCTAGCTGGTCTGTCATAATATAATAGAGACAGTAGATCTAGCTGGTCTGTCATAATATAATAGAGACAGTAGATCTAGCTGGTCTGTCATAATATAATAGAGACAGTAGATCTAGCTGGTCTGTCATAATATAATAGAGACAGTAGATCTAGCTGGTCTGTCATAATATAATAGAGACAGTAGATCTAGCTGGTCTGTCATAATATAATAGAGACAGTAGATCTAGCTGGTCTGTCATAATATAATAGAGACAGTAGATCTAGCTGGTCTGTCATAATATAATAGAGACAGTAGATCTAGCTGGTCTGTCATAATATAATAGAGACAGTAGATCTAGCTGGTCTGTCATAATATAATAGAGACAGTAGATCTAGCTGGTCTGTCATAATATAATAGAGACAGTAGATCTAGCTGGTCTGTCATAATATAATAGAGACAGTAGATCTAGCTGGTCTGTCATAATATAATAGAGACAGTAGATCTAGCTGGTCTGTCATAATATAATAGAGACAGTAGATCTAGCTGGTCTGTCATAATATAATAGAGACAGTAGATCTAGCTGGTCTGTCATAATATAATAGAGACAGTAGATCTAGCTGGTCTGTCATAATATAATAGAGACAGTAGATCTAGCTGGTCTGTCATAATATAATAGAGACAGTAGATCTAGCTGGTCTGTCATAATATAATAGAGACAGTAGATCTAGCTGGTCTGTCATAATATAATAGAGACAGTAGATCTAGCTGGTCTGTCATAATATAATAGAGACAGTAGATCTAGCTGGTCTGTCATAATATAATAGAGACAGTAGATCTAGCTGGTCTGTCATAATATAATAGAGACAGTAGATCTAGCTGGTCTGTCATAATATAATAGAGACAGTAGATCTAGCTGGTCTGTCATAATATAATAGAGACAGTAGATCTAGCTGGTCTGTCATAATATAATAGAGACAGTAGATCTAGCTGGTCTGTCATAATATAATAGAGACAGTAGATCTAGCTGGTCTGTCATAATATAATAGAGACAGTAGATCTAGCTGGTCTGTCATAATATAATAGAGACAGTAGATCTAGCTGGTCTGTCATAATATAATAGAGACAGTAGATCTAGCTGGTCTGTCATAATATAATAGAGACAGTAGATCTAGCTGGTCTGTCATAATATAATAGAGACAGTAGATCTAGCTGGTCTGTCATAATATAATAGAGACAGTAGATCTAGCTGGTCTGTCATAATATAATAGAGACAGTAGATCTAGCTGGTCTGTCATAATATAATAGAGACAGTAGATCTAGCTGGTCTGTCATAATATAATAGAGACAGTAGATCTAGCTGGTCTGTCATAATATAATAGAGACAGTAGATCTAGCTGGTCTGTCATAATATAATAGAGACAGTAGATCTAGCTGGTCTGTCATAATATAATAGAGACAGTAGATCTAGCTGGTCTGTCATAATATAATAGAGACAGTAGATCTAGCTGGTCTGTCATAATATAATAGAGACAGTAGATCTAGCTGGTCTGTCATAATATAATAGAGACAGTAGATCTAGCTGGTCTGTCATAATATAATAGAGACAGTAGATCTAGCTGGTCTGTCATAATATAATAGAGACAGTAGATCTAGCTGGTCTGTCATAATATAATAGAGACAGTAGATCTAGCTGGTCTGTCATAATATAATAGAGACAGTAGATCTAGCTGGTCTGTCATAATATAATAGAGACAGTAGATCTAGCTGGTCTGTCATAATATAATAGAGACAGTAGATCTAGCTGGTCTGTCATAATATAATAGAGACAGTAGATCTAGCTGGTCTGTCATAATATAATAGAGACAGTAGATCTAGCTGGTCTGTCATAATATAATAGAGACAGTAGATCTAGCTGGTCTGTCATAATATAATAGAGACAGTAGATCTAGCTGGTCTGTCATAATATAATAGAGACAGTAGATCTAGCTGGTCTGTCATAATATAATAGAGACAGTAGATCTAGCTGGTCTGTCATAATATAATAGAGACAGTAGATCTAGCTGGTCTGTCATAATATAATAGAGACAGTAGATCTAGCTGGTCTGTCATAATATAATAGAGACAGTAGATCTAGCTGGTCTGTCATAATATAATAGAGACAGTAGATCTAGCTGGTCTGTCATAATATAATAGAGACAGTAGATCTAGCTGGTCTGTCATAATATAATAGAGACAGTAGATCTAGCTGGTCTGTCATAATATAATAGAGACAGTAGATCTAGCTGGTCTGTCATAATATAATAGAGACAGTAGATCTAGCTGGTCTGTCATAATATAATAGAGACAGTAGATCTAGCTGGTCTGTCATAATATAATAGAGACAGTAGATCTAGCTGGTCTGTCATAATATAATAGAGACAGTAGATCTAGCTGGTCTGTCATAATATAATAGAGACAGTAGATCTAGCTGGTCTGTCATAATATAATAGAGACAGTAGATCTAGCTGGTCTGTCATAATATAATAGAGACAGTAGATCTAGCTGGTCTGTCATAATATAATAGAGACAGTAGATCTAGCTGGTCTGTCATAATATAATAGAGACAGTAGATCTAGCTGGTCTGTCATAATATAATAGAGACAGTAGATCTAGCTGGTCTGTCATAATATAATAGAGACAGTAGATCTAGCTGGTCTGTCATAATATAATAGAGACAGTAGATCTAGCTGGTCTGTCATAATATAATAGAGACAGTAGATCTAGCTGGTCTGTCATAATATAATAGAGACAGTAGATCTAGCTGGTCTGTCATAATATAATAGAGACAGTAGATCTAGCTGGTCTGTCATAATATAATAGAGACAGTAGATCTAGCTGGTCTGTCATAATATAATAGAGACAGTAGATCTAGCTGGTCTGTCATAATATAATAGAGACAGTAGATCTAGCTGGTCTGTCATAATATAATAGAGACAGTAGATCTAGCTGGTCTGTCATAATATAATAGAGACAGTAGATCTAGCTGGTCTGTCATAATATAATAGAGACAGTAGATCTAGCTGGTCTGTCATAATATAATAGAGACAGTAGATCTAGCTGGTCTGTCATAATATAATAGAGACAGTAGATCTAGCTGGTCTGTCATAATATAATAGAGACAGTAGATCTAGCTGGTCTGTCATAATATAATAGAGACAGTAGATCTAGCTGGTCTGTCATAATATAATAGAGACAGTAGATCTAGCTGGTCTGTCATAATATAATAGAGACAGTAGATCTAGCTGGTCTGTCATAATATAATAGAGACAGTAGATCTAGCTGGTCTGTCATAATATAATAGAGACAGTAGATCTAGCTGGTCTGTCATAATATAATAGAGACAGTAGATCTAGCTGGTCTGTCATAATATAATAGAGACAGTAGATCTAGCTGGTCTGTCATAATATAATAGAGACAGTAGATCTAGCTGGTCTGTCATAATATAATAGAGACAGTAGATCTAGCTGGTCTGTCATAATATAATAGAGACAGTAGATCTAGCTGGTCTGTCATAATATAATAGAGACAGTAGATCTAGCTGGTCTGTCATAATATAATAGAGACAGTAGATCTAGCTGGTCTGTCATAATATAATAGAGACAGTAGATCTAGCTGGTCTGTCATAATATAATAGAGACAGTAGATCTAGCTGGTCTGTCATAATATAATAGAGACAGTAGATCTAGCTGGTCTGTCATAATATAATAGAGACAGTAGATCTAGCTGGTCTGTCATAATATAATAGAGACAGTAGATCTAGCTGGTCTGTCATAATATAATAGAGACAGTAGATCTAGCTGGTCTGTCATAATATAATAGAGACAGTAGATCTAGCTGGTCTGTCATAATATAATAGAGACAGTAGATCTAGCTGGTCTGTCATAATATAATAGAGACAGTAGATCTAGCTGGTCTGTCATAATATAATAGAGACAGTAGATCTAGCTGGTCTGTCATAATATAATAGAGACAGTAGATCTAGCTGGTCTGTCATAATATAATAGAGACAGTAGATCTAGCTGGTCTGTCATAATATAATAGAGACAGTAGATCTAGCTGGTCTGTCATAATATAATAGAGACAGTAGATCTAGCTGGTCTGTCATAATATAATAGAGACAGTAGATCTAGCTGGTCTGTCATAATATAATAGAGACAGTAGATCTAGCTGGTCTGTCATAATATAATAGAGACAGTAGATCTAGCTGGTCTGTCATAATATAATAGAGACAGTAGATCTAGCTGGTCTGTCATAATATAATAGAGACAGTAGATCTAGCTGGTCTGTCATAATATAATAGAGACAGTAGATCTAGCTGGTCTGTCATAATATAATAGAGACAGTAGATCTAGCTGGTCTGTCATAATATAATAGAGACAGTAGATCTAGCTGGTCTGTCATAATATAATAGAGACAGTAGATCTAGCTGGTCTGTCATAATATAATAGAGACAGTAGATCTAGCTGGTCTGTCATAATATAATAGAGACAGTAGATCTAGCTGGTCTGTCATAATATAATAGAGACAGTAGATCTAGCTGGTCTGTCATAATATAATAGAGACAGTAGATCTAGCTGGTCTGTCATAATATAATAGAGACAGTAGATCTAGCTGGTCTGTCATAATATAATAGAGACAGTAGATCTAGCTGGTCTGTCATAATATAATAGAGACAGTAGATCTAGCTGGTCTGTCATAATATAATAGAGACAGTAGATCTAGCTGGTCTGTCATAATATAATAGAGACAGTAGATCTAGCTGGTCTGTCATAATATAATAGAGACAGTAGATCTAGCTGGTCTGTCATAATATAATAGAGACAGTAGATCTAGCTGGTCTGTCATAATATAATAGAGACAGTAGATCTAGCTGGTCTGTCATAATATAATAGAGACAGTAGATCTAGCTGGTCTGTCATAATATAATAGAGACAGTAGATCTAGCTGGTCTGTCATAATATAATAGAGACAGTAGATCTAGCTGGTCTGTCATAATATAATAGAGACAGTAGATCTAGCTGGTCTGTCATAATATAATAGAGACAGTAGATCTAGCTGGTCTGTCATAATATAATAGAGACAGTAGATCTAGCTGGTCTGTCATAATATAATAGAGACAGTAGATCTAGCTGGTCTGTCATAATATAATAGAGACAGTAGATCTAGCTGGTCTGTCATAATATAATAGAGACAGTAGATCTAGCTGGTCTGTCATAATATAATAGAGACAGTAGATCTAGCTGGTCTGTCATAATATAATAGAGACAGTAGATCTAGCTGGTCTGTCATAATATAATAGAGACAGTAGATCTAGCTGGTCTGTCATAATATAATAGAGACAGTAGATCTAGCTGGTCTGTCATAATATAATAGAGACAGTAGATCTAGCTGGTCTGTCATAATATAATAGAGACAGTAGATCTAGCTGGTCTGTCATAATATAATAGAGACAGTAGATCTAGCTGGTCTGTCATAATATAATAGAGACAGTAGATCTAGCTGGTCTGTCATAATATAATAGAGACAGTAGATCTAGCTGGTCTGTCATAATATAATAGAGACAGTAGATCTAGCTGGTCTGTCATAATATAATAGAGACAGTAGATCTAGCTGGTCTGTCATAATATAATAGAGACAGTAGATCTAGCTGGTCTGTCATAATATAATAGAGACAGTAGATCTAGCTGGTCTGTCATAATATAATAGAGACAGTAGATCTAGCTGGTCTGTCATAATATAATAGAGACAGTAGATCTAGCTGGTCTGTCATAATATAATAGAGACAGTAGATCTAGCTGGTCTGTCATAATATAATAGAGACAGTAGATCTAGCTGGTCTGTCATAATATAATAGAGACAGTAGATCTAGCTGGTCTGTCATAATATAATAGAGACAGTAGATCTAGCTGGTCTGTCATAATATAATAGAGACAGTAGATCTAGCTGGTCTGTCATAATATAATAGAGACAGTAGATCTAGCTGGTCTGTCATAATATAATAGAGACAGTAGATCTAGCTGGTCTGTCATAATATAATAGAGACAGTAGATCTAGCTGGTCTGTCATAATATAATAGAGACAGTAGATCTAGCTGGTCTGTCATAATATAATAGAGACAGTAGATCTAGCTGGTCTGTCATAATATAATAGAGACAGTAGATCTAGCTGGTCTGTCATAATATAATAGAGACAGTAGATCTAGCTGGTCTGTCATAATATAATAGAGACAGTAGATCTAGCTGGTCTGTCATAATATAATAGAGACAGTAGATCTAGCTGGTCTGTCATAATATAATAGAGACAGTAGATCTAGCTGGTCTGTCATAATATAATAGAGACAGTAGATCTAGCTGGTCTGTCATAATATAATAGAGACAGTAGATCTAGCTGGTCTGTCATAATATAATAGAGACAGTAGATCTAGCTGGTCTGTCATAATATAATAGAGACAGTAGATCTAGCTGGTCTGTCATAATATAATAGAGACAGTAGATCTAGCTGGTCTGTCATAATATAATAGAGACAGTAGATCTAGCTGGTCTGTCATAATATAATAGAGACAGTAGATCTAGCTGGTCTGTCATAATATAATAGAGACAGTAGATCTAGCTGGTCTGTCATAATATAATAGAGACAGTAGATCTAGCTGGTCTGTCATAATATAATAGAGACAGTAGATCTAGCTGGTCTGTCATAATATAATAGAGACAGTAGATCTAGCTGGTCTGTCATAATATAATAGAGACAGTAGATCTAGCTGGTCTGTCATAATATAATAGAGACAGTAGATCTAGCTGGTCTGTCATAATATAATAGAGACAGTAGATCTAGCTGGTCTGTCATAATATAATAGAGACAGTAGATCTAGCTGGTCTGTCATAATATAATAGAGACAGTAGATCTAGCTGGTCTGTCATAATATAATAGAGACAGTAGATCTAGCTGGTCTGTCATAATATAATAGAGACAGTAGATCTAGCTGGTCTGTCATAATATAATAGAGACAGTAGATCTAGCTGGTCTGTCATAATATAATAGAGACAGTAGATCTAGCTGGTCTGTCATAATATAATAGAGACAGTAGATCTAGCTGGTCTGTCATAATATAATAGAGACAGTAGATCTAGCTGGTCTGTCATAATATAATAGAGACAGTAGATCTAGCTGGTCTGTCATAATATAATAGAGACAGTAGATCTAGCTGGTCTGTCATAATATAATAGAGACAGTAGATCTAGCTGGTCTGTCATAATATAATAGAGACAGTAGATCTAGCTGGTCTGTCATAATATAATAGAGACAGTAGATCTAGCTGGTCTGTCATAATATAATAGAGACAGTAGATCTAGCTGGTCTGTCATAATATAATAGAGACAGTAGATCTAGCTGGTCTGTCATAATATAATAGAGACAGTAGATCTAGCTGGTCTGTCATAATATAATAGAGACAGTAGATCTAGCTGGTCTGTCATAATATAATAGAGACAGTAGATCTAGCTGGTCTGTCATAATATAATAGAGACAGTAGATCTAGCTGGTCTGTCATAATATAATAGAGACAGTAGATCTAGCTGGTCTGTCATAATATAATAGAGACAGTAGATCTAGCTGGTCTGTCATAATATAATAGAGACAGTAGATCTAGCTGGTCTGTCATAATATAATAGAGACAGTAGATCTAGCTGGTCTGTCATAATATAATAGAGACAGTAGATCTAGCTGGTCTGTCATAATATAATAGAGACAGTAGATCTAGCTGGTCTGTCATAATATAATAGAGACAGTAGATCTAGCTGGTCTGTCATAATATAATAGAGACAGTAGATCTAGCTGGTCTGTCATAATATAATAGAGACAGTAGATCTAGCTGGTCTGTCATAATATAATAGAGACAGTAGATCTAGCTGGTCTGTCATAATATAATAGAGACAGTAGATCTAGCTGGTCTGTCATAATATAATAGAGACAGTAGATCTAGCTGGTCTGTCATAATATAATAGAGACAGTAGATCTAGCTGGTCTGTCATAATATAATAGAGACAGTAGATCTAGCTGGTCTGTCATAATATAATAGAGACAGTAGATCTAGCTGGTCTGTCATAATATAATAGAGACAGTAGATCTAGCTGGTCTGTCATAATATAATAGAGACAGTAGATCTAGCTGGTCTGTCATAATATAATAGAGACAGTAGATCTAGCTGGTCTGTCATAATATAATAGAGACAGTAGATCTAGCTGGTCTGTCATAATATAATAGAGACAGTAGATCTAGCTGGTCTGTCATAATATAATAGAGACAGTAGATCTAGCTGGTCTGTCATAATATAATAGAGACAGTAGATCTAGCTGGTCTGTCATAATATAATAGAGACAGTAGATCTAGCTGGTCTGTCATAATATAATAGAGACAGTAGATCTAGCTGGTCTGTCATAATATAATAGAGACAGTAGATCTAGCTGGTCTGTCATAATATAATAGAGACAGTAGATCTAGCTGGTCTGTCATAATATAATAGAGACAGTAGATCTAGCTGGTCTGTCATAATATAATAGAGACAGTAGATCTAGCTGGTCTGTCATAATATAATAGAGACAGTAGATCTAGCTGGTCTGTCATAATATAATAGAGACAGTAGATCTAGCTGGTCTGTCATAATATAATAGAGACAGTAGATCTAGCTGGTCTGTCATAATATAATAGAGACAGTAGATCTAGCTGGTCTGTCATAATATAATAGAGACAGTAGATCTAGCTGGTCTGTCATAATATAATAGAGACAGTAGATCTAGCTGGTCTGTCATAATATAATAGAGACAGTAGATCTAGCTGGTCTGTCATAATATAATAGAGACAGTAGATCTAGCTGGTCTGTCATAATATAATAGAGACAGTAGATCTAGCTGGTCTGTCATAATATAATAGAGACAGTAGATCTAGCTGGTCTGTCATAATATAATAGAGACAGTAGATCTAGCTGGTCTGTCATAATATAATAGAGACAGTAGATCTAGCTGGTCTGTCATAATATAATAGAGACAGTAGATCTAGCTGGTCTGTCATAATATAATAGAGACAGTAGATCTAGCTGGTCTGTCATAATATAATAGAGACAGTAGATCTAGCTGGTCTGTCATAATATAATAGAGACAGTAGATCTAGCTGGTCTGTCATAATATAATAGAGACAGTAGATCTAGCTGGTCTGTCATAATATAATAGAGACAGTAGATCTAGCTGGTCTGTCATAATATAATAGAGACAGTAGATCTAGCTGGTCTGTCATAATATAATAGAGACAGTAGATCTAGCTGGTCTGTCATAATATAATAGAGACAGTAGATCTAGCTGGTCTGTCATAATATAATAGAGACAGTAGATCTAGCTGGTCTGTCATAATATAATAGAGACAGTAGATCTAGCTGGTCTGTCATAATATAATAGAGACAGTAGATCTAGCTGGTCTGTCATAATATAATAGAGACAGTAGATCTAGCTGGTCTGTCATAATATAATAGAGACAGTAGATCTAGCTGGTCTGTCATAATATAATAGAGACAGTAGATCTAGCTGGTCTGTCATAATATAATAGAGACAGTAGATCTAGCTGGTCTGTCATAATATAATAGAGACAGTAGATCTAGCTGGTCTGTCATAATATAATAGAGACAGTAGATCTAGCTGGTCTGTCATAATATAATAGAGACAGTAGATCTAGCTGGTCTGTCATAATATAATAGAGACAGTAGATCTAGCTGGTCTGTCATAATATAATAGAGACAGTAGATCTAGCTGGTCTGTCATAATATAATAGAGACAGTAGATCTAGCTGGTCTGTCATAATATAATAGAGACAGTAGATCTAGCTGGTCTGTCATAATATAATAGAGACAGTAGATCTAGCTGGTCTGTCATAATATAATAGAGACAGTAGATCTAGCTGGTCTGTCATAATATAATAGAGACAGTAGATCTAGCTGGTCTGTCATAATATAATAGAGACAGTAGATCTAGCTGGTCTGTCATAATATAATAGAGACAGTAGATCTAGCTGGTCTGTCATAATATAATAGAGACAGTAGATCTAGCTGGTCTGTCATAATATAATAGAGACAGTAGATCTAGCTGGTCTGTCATAATATAATAGAGACAGTAGATCTAGCTGGTCTGTCATAATATAATAGAGACAGTAGATCTAGCTGGTCTGTCATAATATAATAGAGACAGTAGATCTAGCTGGTCTGTCATAATATAATAGAGACAGTAGATCTAGCTGGTCTGTCATAATATAATAGAGACAGTAGATCTAGCTGGTCTGTCATAATATAATAGAGACAGTAGATCTAGCTGGTCTGTCATAATATAATAGAGACAGTAGATCTAGCTGGTCTGTCATAATATAATAGAGACAGTAGATCTAGCTGGTCTGTCATAATATAATAGAGACAGTAGATCTAGCTGGTCTGTCATAATATAATAGAGACAGTAGATCTAGCTGGTCTGTCATAATATAATAGAGACAGTAGATCTAGCTGGTCTGTCATAATATAATAGAGACAGTAGATCTAGCTGGTCTGTCATAATATAATAGAGACAGTAGATCTAGCTGGTCTGTCATAATATAATAGAGACAGTAGATCTAGCTGGTCTGTCATAATATAATAGAGACAGTAGATCTAGCTGGTCTGTCATAATATAATAGAGACAGTAGATCTAGCTGGTCTGTCATAATATAATAGAGACAGTAGATCTAGCTGGTCTGTCATAATATAATAGAGACAGTAGATCTAGCTGGTCTGTCATAATATAATAGAGACAGTAGATCTAGCTGGTCTGTCATAATATAATAGAGACAGTAGATCTAGCTGGTCTGTCATAATATAATAGAGACAGTAGATCTAGCTGGTCTGTCATAATATAATAGAGACAGTAGATCTAGCTGGTCTGTCATAATATAATAGAGACAGTAGATCTAGCTGGTCTGTCATAATATAATAGAGACAGTAGATCTAGCTGGTCTGTCATAATATAATAGAGACAGTAGATCTAGCTGGTCTGTCATAATATAATAGAGACAGTAGATCTAGCTGGTCTGTCATAATATAATAGAGACAGTAGATCTAGCTGGTCTGTCATAATATAATAGAGACAGTAGATCTAGCTGGTCTGTCATAATATAATAGAGACAGTAGATCTAGCTGGTCTGTCATAATATAATAGAGACAGTAGATCTAGCTGGTCTGTCATAATATAATAGAGACAGTAGATCTAGCTGGTCTGTCATAATATAATAGAGACAGTAGATCTAGCTGGTCTGTCATAATATAATAGAGACAGTAGATCTAGCTGGTCTGTCATAATATAATAGAGACAGTAGATCTAGCTGGTCTGTCATAATATAATAGAGACAGTAGATCTAGCTGGTCTGTCATAATATAATAGAGACAGTAGATCTAGCTGGTCTGTCATAATATAATAGAGACAGTAGATCTAGCTGGTCTGTCATAATATAATAGAGACAGTAGATCTAGCTGGTCTGTCATAATATAATAGAGACAGTAGATCTAGCTGGTCTGTCATAATATAATAGAGACAGTAGATCTAGCTGGTCTGTCATAATATAATAGAGACAGTAGATCTAGCTGGTCTGTCATAATATAATAGAGACAGTAGATCTAGCTGGTCTGTCATAATATAATAGAGACAGTAGATCTAGCTGGTCTGTCATAATATAATAGAGACAGTAGATCTAGCTGGTCTGTCATAATATAATAGAGACAGTAGATCTAGCTGGTCTGTCATAATATAATAGAGACAGTAGATCTAGCTGGTCTGTCATAATATAATAGAGACAGTAGATCTAGCTGGTCTGTCATAATATAATAGAGACAGTAGATCTAGCTGGTCTGTCATAATATAATAGAGACAGTAGATCTAGCTGGTCTGTCATAATATAATAGAGACAGTAGATCTAGCTGGTCTGTCATAATATAATAGAGACAGTAGATCTAGCTGGTCTGTCATAATATAATAGAGACAGTAGATCTAGCTGGTCTGTCATAATATAATAGAGACAGTAGATCTAGCTGGTCTGTCATAATATAATAGAGACAGTAGATCTAGCTGGTCTGTCATAATATAATAGAGACAGTAGATCTAGCTGGTCTGTCATAATATAATAGAGACAGTAGATCTAGCTGGTCTGTCATAATATAATAGAGACAGTAGATCTAGCTGGTCTGTCATAATATAATAGAGACAGTAGATCTAGCTGGTCTGTCATAATATAATAGAGACAGTAGATCTAGCTGGTCTGTCATAATATAATAGAGACAGTAGATCTAGCTGGTCTGTCATAATATAATAGAGACAGTAGATCTAGCTGGTCTGTCATAATATAATAGAGACAGTAGATCTAGCTGGTCTGTCATAATATAATAGAGACAGTAGATCTAGCTGGTCTGTCATAATATAATAGAGACAGTAGATCTAGCTGGTCTGTCATAATATAATAGAGACAGTAGATCTAGCTGGTCTGTCATAATATAATAGAGACAGTAGATCTAGCTGGTCTGTCATAATATAATAGAGACAGTAGATCTAGCTGGTCTGTCATAATATAATAGAGACAGTAGATCTAGCTGGTCTGTCATAATATAATAGAGACAGTAGATCTAGCTGGTCTGTCATAATATAATAGAGACAGTAGATCTAGCTGGTCTGTCATAATATAATAGAGACAGTAGATCTAGCTGGTCTGTCATAATATAATAGAGACAGTAGATCTAGCTGGTCTGTCATAATATAATAGAGACAGTAGATCTAGCTGGTCTGTCATAATATAATAGAGACAGTAGATCTAGCTGGTCTGTCATAATATAATAGAGACAGTAGATCTAGCTGGTCTGTCATAATATAATAGAGACAGTAGATCTAGCTGGTCTGTCATAATATAATAGAGACAGTAGATCTAGCTGGTCTGTCATAATATAATAGAGACAGTAGATCTAGCTGGTCTGTCATAATATAATAGAGACAGTAGATCTAGCTGGTCTGTCATAATATAATAGAGACAGTAGATCTAGCTGGTCTGTCATAATATAATAGAGACAGTAGATCTAGCTGGTCTGTCATAATATAATAGAGACAGTAGATCTAGCTGGTCTGTCATAATATAATAGAGACAGTAGATCTAGCTGGTCTGTCATAATATAATAGAGACAGTAGATCTAGCTGGTCTGTCATAATATAATAGAGACAGTAGATCTAGCTGGTCTGTCATAATATAATAGAGACAGTAGATCTAGCTGGTCTGTCATAATATAATAGAGACAGTAGATCTAGCTGGTCTGTCATAATATAATAGAGACAGTAGATCTAGCTGGTCTGTCATAATATAATAGAGACAGTAGATCTAGCTGGTCTGTCATAATATAATAGAGACAGTAGATCTAGCTGGTCTGTCATAATATAATAGAGACAGTAGATCTAGCTGGTCTGTCATAATATAATAGAGACAGTAGATCTAGCTGGTCTGTCATAATATAATAGAGACAGTAGATCTAGCTGGTCTGTCATAATATAATAGAGACAGTAGATCTAGCTGGTCTGTCATAATATAATAGAGACAGTAGATCTAGCTGGTCTGTCATAATATAATAGAGACAGTAGATCTAGCTGGTCTGTCATAATATAATAGAGACAGTAGATCTAGCTGGTCTGTCATAATATAATAGAGACAGTAGATCTAGCTGGTCTGTCATAATATAATAGAGACAGTAGATCTAGCTGGTCTGTCATAATATAATAGAGACAGTAGATCTAGCTGGTCTGTCATAATATAATAGAGACAGTAGATCTAGCTGGTCTGTCATAATATAATAGAGACAGTAGATCTAGCTGGTCTGTCATAATATAATAGAGACAGTAGATCTAGCTGGTCTGTCATAATATAATAGAGACAGTAGATCTAGCTGGTCTGTCATAATATAATAGAGACAGTAGATCTAGCTGGTCTGTCATAATATAATAGAGACAGTAGATCTAGCTGGTCTGTCATAATATAATAGAGACAGTAGATCTAGCTGGTCTGTCATAATATAATAGAGACAGTAGATCTAGCTGGTCTGTCATAATATAATAGAGACAGTAGATCTAGCTGGTCTGTCATAATATAATAGAGACAGTAGATCTAGCTGGTCTGTCATAATATAATAGAGACAGTAGATCTAGCTGGTCTGTCATAATATAATAGAGACAGTAGATCTAGCTGGTCTGTCATAATATAATAGAGACAGTAGATCTAGCTGGTCTGTCATAATATAATAGAGACAGTAGATCTAGCTGGTCTGTCATAATATAATAGAGACAGTAGATCTAGCTGGTCTGTCATAATATAATAGAGACAGTAGATCTAGCTGGTCTGTCATAATATAATAGAGACAGTAGATCTAGCTGGTCTGTCATAATATAATAGAGACAGTAGATCTAGCTGGTCTGTCATAATATAATAGAGACAGTAGATCTAGCTGGTCTGTCATAATATAATAGAGACAGTAGATCTAGCTGGTCTGTCATAATATAATAGAGACAGTAGATCTAGCTGGTCTGTCATAATATAATAGAGACAGTAGATCTAGCTGGTCTGTCATAATATAATAGAGACAGTAGATCTAGCTGGTCTGTCATAATATAATAGAGACAGTAGATCTAGCTGGTCTGTCATAATATAATAGAGACAGTAGATCTAGCTGGTCTGTCATAATATAATAGAGACAGTAGATCTAGCTGGTCTGTCATAATATAATAGAGACAGTAGATCTAGCTGGTCTGTCATAATATAATAGAGACAGTAGATCTAGCTGGTCTGTCATAATATAATAGAGACAGTAGATCTAGCTGGTCTGTCATAATATAATAGAGACAGTAGATCTAGCTGGTCTGTCATAATATAATAGAGACAGTAGATCTAGCTGGTCTGTCATAATATAATAGAGACAGTAGATCTAGCTGGTCTGTCATAATATAATAGAGACAGTAGATCTAGCTGGTCTGTCATAATATAATAGAGACAGTAGATCTAGCTGGTCTGTCATAATATAATAGAGACAGTAGATCTAGCTGGTCTGTCATAATATAATAGAGACAGTAGATCTAGCTGGTCTGTCATAATATAATAGAGACAGTAGATCTAGCTGGTCTGTCATAATATAATAGAGACAGTAGATCTAGCTGGTCTGTCATAATATAATAGAGACAGTAGATCTAGCTGGTCTGTCATAATATAATAGAGACAGTAGATCTAGCTGGTCTGTCATAATATAATAGAGACAGTAGATCTAGCTGGTCTGTCATAATATAATAGAGACAGTAGATCTAGCTGGTCTGTCATAATATAATAGAGACAGTAGATCTAGCTGGTCTGTCATAATATAATAGAGACAGTAGATCTAGCTGGTCTGTCATAATATAATAGAGACAGTAGATCTAGCTGGTCTGTCATAATATAATAGAGACAGTAGATCTAGCTGGTCTGTCATAATATAATAGAGACAGTAGATCTAGCTGGTCTGTCATAATATAATAGAGACAGTAGATCTAGCTGGTCTGTCATAATATAATAGAGACAGTAGATCTAGCTGGTCTGTCATAATATAATAGAGACAGTAGATCTAGCTGGTCTGTCATAATATAATAGAGACAGTAGATCTAGCTGGTCTGTCATAATATAATAGAGACAGTAGATCTAGCTGGTCTGTCATAATATAATAGAGACAGTAGATCTAGCTGGTCTGTCATAATATAATAGAGACAGTAGATCTAGCTGGTCTGTCATAATATAATAGAGACAGTAGATCTAGCTGGTCTGTCATAATATAATAGAGACAGTAGATCTAGCTGGTCTGTCATAATATAATAGAGACAGTAGATCTAGCTGGTCTGTCATAATATAATAGAGACAGTAGATCTAGCTGGTCTGTCATAATATAATAGAGACAGTAGATCTAGCTGGTCTGTCATAATATAATAGAGACAGTAGATCTAGCTGGTCTGTCATAATATAATAGAGACAGTAGATCTAGCTGGTCTGTCATAATATAATAGAGACAGTAGATCTAGCTGGTCTGTCATAATATAATAGAGACAGTAGATCTAGCTGGTCTGTCATAATATAATAGAGACAGTAGATCTAGCTGGTCTGTCATAATATAATAGAGACAGTAGATCTAGCTGGTCTGTCATAATATAATAGAGACAGTAGATCTAGCTGGTCTGTCATAATATAATAGAGACAGTAGATCTAGCTGGTCTGTCATAATATAATAGAGACAGTAGATCTAGCTGGTCTGTCATAATATAATAGAGACAGTAGATCTAGCTGGTCTGTCATAATATAATAGAGACAGTAGATCTAGCTGGTCTGTCATAATATAATAGAGACAGTAGATCTAGCTGGTCTGTCATAATATAATAGAGACAGTAGATCTAGCTGGTCTGTCATAATATAATAGAGACAGTAGATCTAGCTGGTCTGTCATAATATAATAGAGACAGTAGATCTAGCTGGTCTGTCATAATATAATAGAGACAGTAGATCTAGCTGGTCTGTCATAATATAATAGAGACAGTAGATCTAGCTGGTCTGTCATAATATAATAGAGACAGTAGATCTAGCTGGTCTGTCATAATATAATAGAGACAGTAGATCTAGCTGGTCTGTCATAATATAATAGAGACAGTAGATCTAGCTGGTCTGTCATAATATAATAGAGACAGTAGATCTAGCTGGTCTGTCATAATATAATAGAGACAGTAGATCTAGCTGGTCTGTCATAATATAATAGAGACAGTAGATCTAGCTGGTCTGTCATAATATAATAGAGACAGTAGATCTAGCTGGTCTGTCATAATATAATAGAGACAGTAGATCTAGCTGGTCTGTCATAATATAATAGAGACAGTAGATCTAGCTGGTCTGTCATAATATAATAGAGACAGTAGATCTAGCTGGTCTGTCATAATATAATAGAGACAGTAGATCTAGCTGGTCTGTCATAATATAATAGAGACAGTAGATCTAGCTGGTCTGTCATAATATAATAGAGACAGTAGATCTAGCTGGTCTGTCATAATATAATAGAGACAGTAGATCTAGCTGGTCTGTCATAATATAATAGAGACAGTAGATCTAGCTGGTCTGTCATAATATAATAGAGACAGTAGATCTAGCTGGTCTGTCATAATATAATAGAGACAGTAGATCTAGCTGGTCTGTCATAATATAATAGAGACAGTAGATCTAGCTGGTCTGTCATAATATAATAGAGACAGTAGATCTAGCTGGTCTGTCATAATATAATAGAGACAGTAGATCTAGCTGGTCTGTCATAATATAATAGAGACAGTAGATCTAGCTGGTCTGTCATAATATAATAGAGACAGTAGATCTAGCTGGTCTGTCATAATATAATAGAGACAGTAGATCTAGCTGGTCTGTCATAATATAATAGAGACAGTAGATCTAGCTGGTCTGTCATAATATAATAGAGACAGTAGATCTAGCTGGTCTGTCATAATATAATAGAGACAGTAGATCTAGCTGGTCTGTCATAATATAATAGAGACAGTAGATCTAGCTGGTCTGTCATAATATAATAGAGACAGTAGATCTAGCTGGTCTGTCATAATATAATAGAGACAGTAGATCTAGCTGGTCTGTCATAATATAATAGAGACAGTAGATCTAGCTGGTCTGTCATAATATAATAGAGACAGTAGATCTAGCTGGTCTGTCATAATATAATAGAGACAGTAGATCTAGCTGGTCTGTCATAATATAATAGAGACAGTAGATCTAGCTGGTCTGTCATAATATAATAGAGACAGTAGATCTAGCTGGTCTGTCATAATATAATAGAGACAGTAGATCTAGCTGGTCTGTCATAATATAATAGAGACAGTAGATCTAGCTGGTCTGTCATAATATAATAGAGACAGTAGATCTAGCTGGTCTGTCATAATATAATAGAGACAGTAGATCTAGCTGGTCTGTCATAATATAATAGAGACAGTAGATCTAGCTGGTCTGTCATAATATAATAGAGACAGTAGATCTAGCTGGTCTGTCATAATATAATAGAGACAGTAGATCTAGCTGGTCTGTCATAATATAATAGAGACAGTAGATCTAGCTGGTCTGTCATAATATAATAGAGACAGTAGATCTAGCTGGTCTGTCATAATATAATAGAGACAGTAGATCTAGCTGGTCTGTCATAATATAATAGAGACAGTAGATCTAGCTGGTCTGTCATAATATAATAGAGACAGTAGATCTAGCTGGTCTGTCATAATATAATAGAGACAGTAGATCTAGCTGGTCTGTCATAATATAATAGAGACAGTAGATCTAGCTGGTCTGTCATAATATAATAGAGACAGTAGATCTAGCTGGTCTGTCATAATATAATAGAGACAGTAGATCTAGCTGGTCTGTCATAATATAATAGAGACAGTAGATCTAGCTGGTCTGTCATAATATAATAGAGACAGTAGATCTAGCTGGTCTGTCATAATATAATAGAGACAGTAGATCTAGCTGGTCTGTCATAATATAATAGAGACAGTAGATCTAGCTGGTCTGTCATAATATAATAGAGACAGTAGATCTAGCTGGTCTGTCATAATATAATAGAGACAGTAGATCTAGCTGGTCTGTCATAATATAATAGAGACAGTAGATCTAGCTGGTCTGTCATAATATAATAGAGACAGTAGATCTAGCTGGTCTGTCATAATATAATAGAGACAGTAGATCTAGCTGGTCTGTCATAATATAATAGAGACAGTAGATCTAGCTGGTCTGTCATAATATAATAGAGACAGTAGATCTAGCTGGTCTGTCATAATATAATAGAGACAGTAGATCTAGCTGGTCTGTCATAATATAATAGAGACAGTAGATCTAGCTGGTCTGTCATAATATAATAGAGACAGTAGATCTAGCTGGTCTGTCATAATATAATAGAGACAGTAGATCTAGCTGGTCTGTCATAATATAATAGAGACAGTAGATCTAGCTGGTCTGTCATAATATAATAGAGACAGTAGATCTAGCTGGTCTGTCATAATATAATAGAGACAGTAGATCTAGCTGGTCTGTCATAATATAATAGAGACAGTAGATCTAGCTGGTCTGTCATAATATAATAGAGACAGTAGATCTAGCTGGTCTGTCATAATATAATAGAGACAGTAGATCTAGCTGGTCTGTCATAATATAATAGAGACAGTAGATCTAGCTGGTCTGTCATAATATAATAGAGACAGTAGATCTAGCTGGTCTGTCATAATATAATAGAGACAGTAGATCTAGCTGGTCTGTCATAATATAATAGAGACAGTAGATCTAGCTGGTCTGTCATAATATAATAGAGACAGTAGATCTAGCTGGTCTGTCATAATATAATAGAGACAGTAGATCTAGCTGGTCTGTCATAATATAATAGAGACAGTAGATCTAGCTGGTCTGTCATAATATAATAGAGACAGTAGATCTAGCTGGTCTGTCATAATATAATAGAGACAGTAGATCTAGCTGGTCTGTCATAATATAATAGAGACAGTAGATCTAGCTGGTCTGTCATAATATAATAGAGACAGTAGATCTAGCTGGTCTGTCATAATATAATAGAGACAGTAGATCTAGCTGGTCTGTCATAATATAATAGAGACAGTAGATCTAGCTGGTCTGTCATAATATAATAGAGACAGTAGATCTAGCTGGTCTGTCATAATATAATAGAGACAGTAGATCTAGCTGGTCTGTCATAATATAATAGAGACAGTAGATCTAGCTGGTCTGTCATAATATAATAGAGACAGTAGATCTAGCTGGTCTGTCATAATATAATAGAGACAGTAGATCTAGCTGGTCTGTCATAATATAATAGAGACAGTAGATCTAGCTGGTCTGTCATAATATAATAGAGACAGTAGATCTAGCTGGTCTGTCATAATATAATAGAGACAGTAGATCTAGCTGGTCTGTCATAATATAATAGAGACAGTAGATCTAGCTGGTCTGTCATAATATAATAGAGACAGTAGATCTAGCTGGTCTGTCATAATATAATAGAGACAGTAGATCTAGCTGGTCTGTCATAATATAATAGAGACAGTAGATCTAGCTGGTCTGTCATAATATAATAGAGACAGTAGATCTAGCTGGTCTGTCATAATATAATAGAGACAGTAGATCTAGCTGGTCTGTCATAATATAATAGAGACAGTAGATCTAGCTGGTCTGTCATAATATAATAGAGACAGTAGATCTAGCTGGTCTGTCATAATATAATAGAGACAGTAGATCTAGCTGGTCTGTCATAATATAATAGAGACAGTAGATCTAGCTGGTCTGTCATAATATAATAGAGACAGTAGATCTAGCTGGTCTGTCATAATATAATAGAGACAGTAGATCTAGCTGGTCTGTCATAATATAATAGAGACAGTAGATCTAGCTGGTCTGTCATAATATAATAGAGACAGTAGATCTAGCTGGTCTGTCATAATATAATAGAGACAGTAGATCTAGCTGGTCTGTCATAATATAATAGAGACAGTAGATCTAGCTGGTCTGTCATAATATAATAGAGACAGTAGATCTAGCTGGTCTGTCATAATATAATAGAGACAGTAGATCTAGCTGGTCTGTCATAATATAATAGAGACAGTAGATCTAGCTGGTCTGTCATAATATAATAGAGACAGTAGATCTAGCTGGTCTGTCATAATATAATAGAGACAGTAGATCTAGCTGGTCTGTCATAATATAATAGAGACAGTAGATCTAGCTGGTCTGTCATAATATAATAGAGACAGTAGATCTAGCTGGTCTGTCATAATATAATAGAGACAGTAGATCTAGCTGGTCTGTCATAATATAATAGAGACAGTAGATCTAGCTGGTCTGTCATAATATAATAGAGACAGTAGATCTAGCTGGTCTGTCATAATATAATAGAGACAGTAGATCTAGCTGGTCTGTCATAATATAATAGAGACAGTAGATCTAGCTGGTCTGTCATAATATAATAGAGACAGTAGATCTAGCTGGTCTGTCATAATATAATAGAGACAGTAGATCTAGCTGGTCTGTCATAATATAATAGAGACAGTAGATCTAGCTGGTCTGTCATAATATAATAGAGACAGTAGATCTAGCTGGTCTGTCATAATATAATAGAGACAGTAGATCTAGCTGGTCTGTCATAATATAATAGAGACAGTAGATCTAGCTGGTCTGTCATAATATAATAGAGACAGTAGATCTAGCTGGTCTGTCATAATATAATAGAGACAGTAGATCTAGCTGGTCTGTCATAATATAATAGAGACAGTAGATCTAGCTGGTCTGTCATAATATAATAGAGACAGTAGATCTAGCTGGTCTGTCATAATATAATAGAGACAGTAGATCTAGCTGGTCTGTCATAATATAATAGAGACAGTAGATCTAGCTGGTCTGTCATAATATAATAGAGACAGTAGATCTAGCTGGTCTGTCATAATATAATAGAGACAGTAGATCTAGCTGGTCTGTCATAATATAATAGAGACAGTAGATCTAGCTGGTCTGTCATAATATAATAGAGACAGTAGATCTAGCTGGTCTGTCATAATATAATAGAGACAGTAGATCTAGCTGGTCTGTCATAATATAATAGAGACAGTAGATCTAGCTGGTCTGTCATAATATAATAGAGACAGTAGATCTAGCTGGTCTGTCATAATATAATAGAGACAGTAGATCTAGCTGGTCTGTCATAATATAATAGAGACAGTAGATCTAGCTGGTCTGTCATAATATAATAGAGACAGTAGATCTAGCTGGTCTGTCATAATATAATAGAGACAGTAGATCTAGCTGGTCTGTCATAATATAATAGAGACAGTAGATCTAGCTGGTCTGTCATAATATAATAGAGACAGTAGATCTAGCTGGTCTGTCATAATATAATAGAGACAGTAGATCTAGCTGGTCTGTCATAATATAATAGAGACAGTAGATCTAGCTGGTCTGTCATAATATAATAGAGACAGTAGATCTAGCTGGTCTGTCATAATATAATAGAGACAGTAGATCTAGCTGGTCTGTCATAATATAATAGAGACAGTAGATCTAGCTGGTCTGTCATAATATAATAGAGACAGTAGATCTAGCTGGTCTGTCATAATATAATAGAGACAGTAGATCTAGCTGGTCTGTCATAATATAATAGAGACAGTAGATCTAGCTGGTCTGTCATAATAATAGAGACAGTAGATCTAGCTGGTCTGTCATAATATAATAGAGACAGTAGATCTAGCTGGTCTGTCATAATATAATAGAGACAGTAGATCTAGCTGGTCTGTCATAATATAATAGAGACAGTAGATCTAGCTGGTCTGTCATAATATAATAGAGACAGTAGATCTAGCTGGTCTGTCATAATATAATAGAGACAGTAGATCTAGCTGGTCTGTCATAATATAATAGAGACAGTAGATCTAGCTGGTCTGTCATAATATAATAGAGACAGTAGATCTAGCTGGTCTGTCATAATATAATAGAGACAGTAGATCTAGCTGGTCTGTCATAATATAATAGAGACAGTAGATCTAGCTGGTCTGTCATAATATAATAGAGACAGTAGATCTAGCTGGTCTGTCATAATATAATAGAGACAGTAGATCTAGCTGGTCTGTCATAATATAATAGAGACAGTAGATCTAGCTGGTCTGTCATAATATAATAGAGACAGTAGATCTAGCTGGTCTGTCATAATATAATAGAGACAGTAGATCTAGCTGGTCTGTCATAATATAATAGAGACAGTAGATCTAGCTGGTCTGTCATAATATAATAGAGACAGTAGATCTAGCTGGTCTGTCATAATATAATAGAGACAGTAGATCTAGCTGGTCTGTCATAATATAATAGAGACAGTAGATCTAGCTGGTCTGTCATAATATAATAGAGACAGTAGATCTAGCTGGTCTGTCATAATATAATAGAGACAGTAGATCTAGCTGGTCTGTCATAATATAATAGAGACAGTAGATCTAGCTGGTCTGTCATAATATAATAGAGACAGTAGATCTAGCTGGTCTGTCATAATATAATAGAGACAGTAGATCTAGCTGGTCTGTCATAATATAATAGAGACAGTAGATCTAGCTGGTCTGTCATAATATAATAGAGACAGTAGATCTAGCTGGTCTGTCATAATATAATAGAGACAGTAGATCTAGCTGGTCTGTCATAATATAATAGAGACAGTAGATCTAGCTGGTCTGTCATAATATAATAGAGACAGTAGATCTAGCTGGTCTGTCATAATATAATAGAGACAGTAGATCTAGCTGGTCTGTCATAATATAATAGAGACAGTAGATCTAGCTGGTCTGTCATAATATAATAGAGACAGTAGATCTAGCTGGTCTGTCATAATATAATAGAGACAGTAGATCTAGCTGGTCTGTCATAATATAATAGAGACAGTAGATCTAGCTGGTCTGTCATAATATAATAGAGACAGTAGATCTAGCTGGTCTGTCATAATATAATAGAGACAGTAGATCTAGCTGGTCTGTCATAATATAATAGAGACAGTAGATCTAGCTGGTCTGTCATAATATAATAGAGACAGTAGATCTAGCTGGTCTGTCATAATATAATAGAGACAGTAGATCTAGCTGGTCTGTCATAATATAATAGAGACAGTAGATCTAGCTGGTCTGTCATAATATAATAGAGACAGTAGATCTAGCTGGTCTGTCATAATATAATAGAGACAGTAGATCTAGCTGGTCTGTCATAATATAATAGAGACAGTAGATCTAGCTGGTCTGTCATAATATAATAGAGACAGTAGATCTAGCTGGTCTGTCATAATATAATAGAGACAGTAGATCTAGCTGGTCTGTCATAATATAATAGAGACAGTAGATCTAGCTGGTCTGTCATAATATAATAGAGACAGTAGATCTAGCTGGTCTGTCATAATATAATAGAGACAGTAGATCTAGCTGGTCTGTCATAATATAATAGAGACAGTAGATCTAGCTGGTCTGTCATAATATAATAGAGACAGTAGATCTAGCTGGTCTGTCATAATATAATAGAGACAGTAGATCTAGCTGGTCTGTCATAATATAATAGAGACAGTAGATCTAGCTGGTCTGTCATAATATAATAGAGACAGTAGATCTAGCTGGTCTGTCATAATATAATAGAGACAGTAGATCTAGCTGGTCTGTCATAATATAATAGAGACAGTAGATCTAGCTGGTCTGTCATAATATAATAGAGACAGTAGATCTAGCTGGTCTGTCATAATATAATAGAGACAGTAGATCTAGCTGGTCTGTCATAATATAATAGAGACAGTAGATCTAGCTGGTCTGTCATAATATAATAGAGACAGTAGATCTACTGTCTCATTATATTATGAGACCAGCTAGATCTACTGTCTCTATTATATTATGACAGACCAGCTAGATCTACTGTCTCTATTATATTATGACAGACCAGCTAGATCTACTGTCTCTATTATATTATGACAGACCAGCTAGATCTACTGTCTCTATTATATTATGACAGACCAGCTAGATCTACTGTCTCTATTATATTATGACAGACCAGCTAGATCTACTGTCTCTATTATATTATGACAGACCAGCTAGATCTACTGTCTCTATTATATTATGACAGACCAGCTAGATCTACTGTCTCTATTATATTATGACAGACCAGCTAGATCTACTGTCTCTATTATATTATGACAGACCAGCTAGATCTACTGTCTCTATTATATTATGACAGACCAGCTAGATCTACTGTCTCTATTATATTATGACAGACCAGCTAGATCTACTGTCTCTATTATATTATGACAGACCAGCTAGATCTACTGTCTCTATTATATTATGACAGACCAGCTAGATCTACTGTCTCTATTATATTATGACAGACCAGCTAGATCTACTGTCTCTATTATATTATGACAGACCAGCTAGATCTACTGTCTCTATTATATTATGACAGACCAGCTAGATCTACTGTCTCTATTATATTATGACAGACCAGCTAGATCTACTGTCTCTATTATATTATGACAGACCAGCTAGATCTACTGTCTCTATTATATTATGACAGACCAGCTAGATCTACTGTCTCTATTATATTATGACAGACCAGCTAGATCTACTGTCTCTATTATATTATGACAGACCAGCTAGATCTACTGTCTCTATTATATTATGACAGACCAGCTAGATCTACTGTCTCTATTATATTATGACAGACCAGCTAGATCTACTGTCTCTATTATATTATGACAGACCAGCTAGATCTACTGTCTCTATTATATTATGACAGACCAGCTAGATCTACTGTCTCTATTATATTATGACAGACCAGCTAGATCTACTGTCTCTATTATATTATGACAGACCAGCTAGATCTACTGTCTCTATTATATTATGACAGACCAGCTAGATCTACTGTCTCTATTATATTATGACAGACCAGCTAGATCTACTGTCTCTATTATATTATGACAGACCAGCTAGATCTACTGTCTCTATTATATTATGACAGACCAGCTAGATCTACTGTCTCTATTATATTATGACAGACCAGCTAGATCTACTGTCTCTATTATATTATGACAGACCAGCTAGATCTACTGTCTCTATTATATTATGACAGACCAGCTAGATCTACTGTCTCTATTATATTATGACAGACCAGCTAGATCTACTGTCTCTATTATATTATGACAGACCAGCTAGATCTACTGTCTCTATTATATTATGACAGACCAGCTAGATCTACTGTCTCTATTATATTATGACAGACCAGCTAGATCTACTGTCTCTATTATATTATGACAGACCAGCTAGATCTACTGTCTCTATTATATTATGACAGACCAGCTAGATCTACTGTCTCTATTATATTATGACAGACCAGCTAGATCTACTGTCTCTATTATATTATGACAGACCAGCTAGATCTACTGTCTCTATTATATTATGACAGACCAGCTAGATCTACTGTCTCTATTATATTATGACAGACCAGCTAGATCTACTGTCTCTATTATATTATGACAGACCAGCTAGATCTACTGTCTCTATTATATTATGACAGACCAGCTAGATCTACTGTCTCTATTATATTATGACAGACCAGCTAGATCTACTGTCTCTATTATATTATGACAGACCAGCTAGATCTACTGTCTCTATTATATTATGACAGACCAGCTAGATCTACTGTCTCTATTATATTATGACAGACCAGCTAGATCTACTGTCTCTATTATATTATGACAGACCAGCTAGATCTACTGTCTCTATTATATTATGACAGACCAGCTAGATCTACTGTCTCTATTATATTATGACAGACCAGCTAGATCTACTGTCTCTATTATATTATGACAGACCAGCTAGATCTACTGTCTCTATTATATTATGACAGACCAGCTAGATCTACTGTCTCTATTATATTATGACAGACCAGCTAGATCTACTGTCTCTATTATATTATGACAGACCAGCTAGATCTACTGTCTCTATTATATTATGACAGACCAGCTAGATCTACTGTCTCTATTATATTATGACAGACCAGCTAGATCTACTGTCTCTATTATATTATGACAGACCAGCTAGATCTACTGTCTCTATTATATTATGACAGACCAGCTAGATCTACTGTCTCTATTATATTATGACAGACCAGCTAGATCTACTGTCTCTATTATATTATGACAGACCAGCTAGATCTACTGTCTCTATTATATTATGACAGACCAGCTAGATCTACTGTCTCTATTATATTATGACAGACCAGCTAGATCTACTGTCTCTATTATATTATGACAGACCAGCTAGATCTACTGTCTCTATTATATTATGACAGACCAGCTAGATCTACTGTCTCTATTATATTATGACAGACCAGCTAGATCTACTGTCTCTATTATATTATGACAGACCAGCTAGATCTACTGTCTCTATTATATTATGACAGACCAGCTAGATCTACTGTCTCTATTATATTATGACAGACCAGCTAGATCTACTGTCTCTATTATATTATGACAGACCAGCTAGATCTACTGTCTCTATTATATTATGACAGACCAGCTAGATCTACTGTCTCTATTATATTATGACAGACCAGCTAGATCTACTGTCTCTATTATATTATGACAGACCAGCTAGATCTACTGTCTCTATTATATTATGACAGACCAGCTAGATCTACTGTCTCTATTATATTATGACAGACCAGCTAGATCTACTGTCTCTATTATATTATGACAGACCAGCTAGATCTACTGTCTCTATTATATTATGACAGACCAGCTAGATCTACTGTCTCTATTATATTATGACAGACCAGCTAGATCTACTGTCTCTATTATATTATGACAGACCAGCTAGATCTACTGTCTCTATTATATTATGACAGACCAGCTAGATCTACTGTCTCTATTATATTATGACAGACCAGCTAGATCTACTGTCTCTATTATATTATGACAGACCAGCTAGATCTACTGTCTCTATTATATTATGACAGACCAGCTAGATCTACTGTCTCTATTATATTATGACAGACCAGCTAGATCTACTGTCTCTATTATATTATGACAGACCAGCTAGATCTACTGTCTCTATTATATTATGACAGACCAGCTAGATCTACTGTCTCTATTATATTATGACAGACCAGCTAGATCTACTGTCTCTATTATATTATGACAGACCAGCTAGATCTACTGTCTCTATTATATTATGACAGACCAGCTAGATCTACTGTCTCTATTATATTATGACAGACCAGCTAGATCTACTGTCTCTATTATATTATGACAGACCAGCTAGATCTACTGTCTCTATTATATTATGACAGACCAGCTAGATCTACTGTCTCTATTATATTATGACAGACCAGCTAGATCTACTGTCTCTATTATATTATGACAGACCAGCTAGATCTACTGTCTCTATTATATTATGACAGACCAGCTAGATCTACTGTCTCTATTATATTATGACAGACCAGCTAGATCTACTGTCTCTATTATATTATGACAGACCAGCTAGATCTACTGTCTCTATTATATTATGACAGACCAGCTAGATCTACTGTCTCTATTATATTATGACAGACCAGCTAGATCTACTGTCTCTATTATATTATGACAGACCAGCTAGATCTACTGTCTCTATTATATTATGACAGACCAGCTAGATCTACTGTCTCTATTATATTATGACAGACCAGCTAGATCTACTGTCTCTATTATATTATGACAGACCAGCTAGATCTACTGTCTCTATTATATTATGACAGACCAGCTAGATCTACTGTCTCTATTATATTATGACAGACCAGCTAGATCTACTGTCTCTATTATATTATGACAGACCAGCTAGATCTACTGTCTCTATTATATTATGACAGACCAGCTAGATCTACTGTCTCTATTATATTATGACAGACCAGCTAGATCTACTGTCTCTATTATATTATGACAGACCAGCTAGATCTACTGTCTCTATTATATTATGACAGACCAGCTAGATCTACTGTCTCTATTATATTATGACAGACCAGCTAGATCTACTGTCTCTATTATATTATGACAGACCAGCTAGATCTACTGTCTCTATTATATTATGACAGACCAGCTAGATCTACTGTCTCTATTATATTATGACAGACCAGCTAGATCTACTGTCTCTATTATATTATGACAGACCAGCTAGATCTACTGTCTCTATTATATTATGACAGACCAGCTAGATCTACTGTCTCTATTATATTATGACAGACCAGCTAGATCTACTGTCTCTATTATATTATGACAGACCAGCTAGATCTACTGTCTCTATTATATTATGACAGACCAGCTAGATCTACTGTCTCTATTATATTATGACAGACCAGCTAGATCTACTGTCTCTATTATATTATGACAGACCAGCTAGATCTACTGTCTCTATTATATTATGACAGACCAGCTAGATCTACTGTCTCTATTATATTATGACAGACCAGCTAGATCTACTGTCTCTATTATATTATGACAGACCAGCTAGATCTACTGTCTCTATTATATTATGACAGACCAGCTAGATCTACTGTCTCTATTATATTATGACAGACCAGCTAGATCTACTGTCTCTATTATATTATGACAGACCAGCTAGATCTACTGTCTCTATTATATTATGACAGACCAGCTAGATCTACTGTCTCTATTATATTATGACAGACCAGCTAGATCTACTGTCTCTATTATATTATGACAGACCAGCTAGATCTACTGTCTCTATTATATTATGACAGACCAGCTAGATCTACTGTCTCTATTATATTATGACAGACCAGCTAGATCTACTGTCTCTATTATATTATGACAGACCAGCTAGATCTACTGTCTCTATTATATTATGACAGACCAGCTAGATCTACTGTCTCTATTATATTATGACAGACCAGCTAGATCTACTGTCTCTATTATATTATGACAGACCAGCTAGATCTACTGTCTCTATTATATTATGACAGACCAGCTAGATCTACTGTCTCTATTATATTATGACAGACCAGCTAGATCTACTGTCTCTATTATATTATGACAGACCAGCTAGATCTACTGTCTCTATTATATTATGACAGACCAGCTAGATCTACTGTCTCTATTATATTATGACAGACCAGCTAGATCTACTGTCTCTATTATATTATGACAGACCAGCTAGATCTACTGTCTCTATTATATTATGACAGACCAGCTAGATCTACTGTCTCTATTATATTATGACAGACCAGCTAGATCTACTGTCTCTATTATATTATGACAGACCAGCTAGATCTACTGTCTCTATTATATTATGACAGACCAGCTAGATCTACTGTCTCTATTATATTATGACAGACCAGCTAGATCTACTGTCTCTATTATATTATGACAGACCAGCTAGATCTACTGTCTCTATTATATTATGACAGACCAGCTAGATCTACTGTCTCTATTATATTATGACAGACCAGCTAGATCTACTGTCTCTATTATATTATGACAGACCAGCTAGATCTACTGTCTCTATTATATTATGACAGACCAGCTAGATCTACTGTCTCTATTATATTATGACAGACCAGCTAGATCTACTGTCTCTATTATATTATGACAGACCAGCTAGATCTACTGTCTCTATTATATTATGACAGACCAGCTAGATCTACTGTCTCTATTATATTATGACAGACCAGCTAGATCTACTGTCTCTATTATATTATGACAGACCAGCTAGATCTACTGTCTCTATTATATTATGACAGACCAGCTAGATCTACTGTCTCTATTATATTATGACAGACCAGCTAGATCTACTGTCTCTATTATATTATGACAGACCAGCTAGATCTACTGTCTCTATTATATTATGACAGACCAGCTAGATCTACTGTCTCTATTATATTATGACAGACCAGCTAGATCTACTGTCTCTATTATATTATGACAGACCAGCTAGATCTACTGTCTCTATTATATTATGACAGACCAGCTAGATCTACTGTCTCTATTATATTATGACAGACCAGCTAGATCTACTGTCTCTATTATATTATGACAGACCAGCTAGATCTACTGTCTCTATTATATTATGACAGACCAGCTAGATCTACTGTCTCTATTATATTATGACAGACCAGCTAGATCTACTGTCTCTATTATATTATGACAGACCAGCTAGATCTACTGTCTCTATTATATTATGACAGACCAGCTAGATCTACTGTCTCTATTATATTATGACAGACCAGCTAGATCTACTGTCTCTATTATATTATGACAGACCAGCTAGATCTACTGTCTCTATTATATTATGACAGACCAGCTAGATCTACTGTCTCTATTATATTATGACAGACCAGCTAGATCTACTGTCTCTATTATATTATGACAGACCAGCTAGATCTACTGTCTCTATTATATTATGACAGACCAGCTAGATCTACTGTCTCTATTATATTATGACAGACCAGCTAGATCTACTGTCTCTATTATATTATGACAGACCAGCTAGATCTACTGTCTCTATTATATTATGACAGACCAGCTAGATCTACTGTCTCTATTATATTATGACAGACCAGCTAGATCTACTGTCTCTATTATATTATGACAGACCAGCTAGATCTACTGTCTCTATTATATTATGACAGACCAGCTAGATCTACTGTCTCTATTATATTATGACAGACCAGCTAGATCTACTGTCTCTATTATATTATGACAGACCAGCTAGATCTACTGTCTCTATTATATTATGACAGACCAGCTAGATCTACTGTCTCTATTATATTATGACAGACCAGCTAGATCTACTGTCTCTATTATATTATGACAGACCAGCTAGATCTACTGTCTCTATTATATTATGACAGACCAGCTAGATCTACTGTCTCTATTATATTATGACAGACCAGCTAGATCTACTGTCTCTATTATATTATGACAGACCAGCTAGATCTACTGTCTCTATTATATTATGACAGACCAGCTAGATCTACTGTCTCTATTATATTATGACAGACCAGCTAGATCTACTGTCTCTATTATATTATGACAGACCAGCTAGATCTACTGTCTCTATTATATTATGACAGACCAGCTAGATCTACTGTCTCTATTATATTATGACAGACCAGCTAGATCTACTGTCTCTATTATATTATGACAGACCAGCTAGATCTACTGTCTCTATTATATTATGACAGACCAGCTAGATCTACTGTCTCTATTATATTATGACAGACCAGCTAGATCTACTGTCTCTATTATATTATGACAGACCAGCTAGATCTACTGTCTCTATTATATTATGACAGACCAGCTAGATCTACTGTCTCTATTATATTATGACAGACCAGCTAGATCTACTGTCTCTATTATATTATGACAGACCAGCTAGATCTACTGTCTCTATTATATTATGACAGACCAGCTAGATCTACTGTCTCTATTATATTATGACAGACCAGCTAGATCTACTGTCTCTATTATATTATGACAGACCAGCTAGATCTACTGTCTCTATTATATTATGACAGACCAGCTAGATCTACTGTCTCTATTATATTATGACAGACCAGCTAGATCTACTGTCTCTATTATATTATGACAGACCAGCTAGATCTACTGTCTCTATTATATTATGACAGACCAGCTAGATCTACTGTCTCTATTATATTATGACAGACCAGCTAGATCTACTGTCTCTATTATATTATGACAGACCAGCTAGATCTACTGTCTCTATTATATTATGACAGACCAGCTAGATCTACTGTCTCTATTATATTATGACAGACCAGCTAGATCTACTGTCTCTATTATATTATGACAGACCAGCTAGATCTACTGTCTCTATTATATTATGACAGACCAGCTAGATCTACTGTCTCTATTATATTATGACAGACCAGCTAGATCTACTGTCTCTATTATATTATGACAGACCAGCTAGATCTACTGTCTCTATTATATTATGACAGACCAGCTAGATCTACTGTCTCTATTATATTATGACAGACCAGCTAGATCTACTGTCTCTATTATATTATGACAGACCAGCTAGATCTACTGTCTCTATTATATTATGACAGACCAGCTAGATCTACTGTCTCTATTATATTATGACAGACCAGCTAGATCTACTGTCTCTATTATATTATGACAGACCAGCTAGATCTACTGTCTCTATTATATTATGACAGACCAGCTAGATCTACTGTCTCTATTATATTATGACAGACCAGCTAGATCTACTGTCTCTATTATATTATGACAGACCAGCTAGATCTACTGTCTCTATTATATTATGACAGACCAGCTAGATCTACTGTCTCTATTATATTATGACAGACCAGCTAGATCTACTGTCTCTATTATATTATGACAGACCAGCTAGATCTACTGTCTCTATTATATTATGACAGACCAGCTAGATCTACTGTCTCTATTATATTATGACAGACCAGCTAGATCTACTGTCTCTATTATATTATGACAGACCAGCTAGATCTACTGTCTCTATTATATTATGACAGACCAGCTAGATCTACTGTCTCTATTATATTATGACAGACCAGCTAGATCTACTGTCTCTATTATATTATGACAGACCAGCTAGATCTACTGTCTCTATTATATTATGACAGACCAGCTAGATCTACTGTCTCTATTATATTATGACAGACCAGCTAGATCTACTGTCTCTATTATATTATGACAGACCAGCTAGATCTACTGTCTCTATTATATTATGACAGACCAGCTAGATCTACTGTCTCTATTATATTATGACAGACCAGCTAGATCTACTGTCTCTATTATATTATGACAGACCAGCTAGATCTACTGTCTCTATTATATTATGACAGACCAGCTAGATCTACTGTCTCTATTATATTATGACAGACCAGCTAGATCTACTGTCTCTATTATATTATGACAGACCAGCTAGATCTACTGTCTCTATTATATTATGACAGACCAGCTAGATCTACTGTCTCTATTATATTATGACAGACCAGCTAGATCTACTGTCTCTATTATATTATGACAGACCAGCTAGATCTACTGTCTCTATTATATTATGACAGACCAGCTAGATCTACTGTCTCTATTATATTATGACAGACCAGCTAGATCTACTGTCTCTATTATATTATGACAGACCAGCTAGATCTACTGTCTCTATTATATTATGACAGACCAGCTAGATCTACTGTCTCTATTATATTATGACAGACCAGCTAGATCTACTGTCTCTATTATATTATGACAGACCAGCTAGATCTACTGTCTCTATTATATTATGACAGACCAGCTAGATCTACTGTCTCTATTATATTATGACAGACCAGCTAGATCTACTGTCTCTATTATATTATGACAGACCAGCTAGATCTACTGTCTCTATTATATTATGACAGACCAGCTAGATCTACTGTCTCTATTATATTATGACAGACCAGCTAGATCTACTGTCTCTATTATATTATGACAGACCAGCTAGATCTACTGTCTCTATTATATTATGACAGACCAGCTAGATCTACTGTCTCTATTATATTATGACAGACCAGCTAGATCTACTGTCTCTATTATATTATGACAGACCAGCTAGATCTACTGTCTCTATTATATTATGACAGACCAGCTAGATCTACTGTCTCTATTATATTATGACAGACCAGCTAGATCTACTGTCTCTATTATATTATGACAGACCAGCTAGATCTACTGTCTCTATTATATTATGACAGACCAGCTAGATCTACTGTCTCTATTATATTATGACAGACCAGCTAGATCTACTGTCTCTATTATATTATGACAGACCAGCTAGATCTACTGTCTCTATTATATTATGACAGACCAGCTAGATCTACTGTCTCTATTATATTATGACAGACCAGCTAGATCTACTGTCTCTATTATATTATGACAGACCAGCTAGATCTACTGTCTCTATTATATTATGACAGACCAGCTAGATCTACTGTCTCTATTATATTATGACAGACCAGCTAGATCTACTGTCTCTATTATATTATGACAGACCAGCTAGATCTACTGTCTCTATTATATTATGACAGACCAGCTAGATCTACTGTCTCTATTATATTATGACAGACCAGCTAGATCTACTGTCTCTATTATATTATGACAGACCAGCTAGATCTACTGTCTCTATTATATTATGACAGACCAGCTAGATCTACTGTCTCTATTATATTATGACAGACCAGCTAGATCTACTGTCTCTATTATATTATGACAGACCAGCTAGATCTACTGTCTCTATTATATTATGACAGACCAGCTAGATCTACTGTCTCTATTATATTATGACAGACCAGCTAGATCTACTGTCTCTATTATATTATGACAGACCAGCTAGATCTACTGTCTCTATTATATTATGACAGACCAGCTAGATCTACTGTCTCTATTATATTATGACAGACCAGCTAGATCTACTGTCTCTATTATATTATGACAGACCAGCTAGATCTACTGTCTCTATTATATTATGACAGACCAGCTAGATCTACTGTCTCTATTATATTATGACAGACCAGCTAGATCTACTGTCTCTATTATATTATGACAGACCAGCTAGATCTACTGTCTCTATTATATTATGACAGACCAGCTAGATCTACTGTCTCTATTATATTATGACAGACCAGCTAGATCTACTGTCTCTATTATATTATGACAGACCAGCTAGATCTACTGTCTCTATTATATTATGACAGACCAGCTAGATCTACTGTCTCTATTATATTATGACAGACCAGCTAGATCTACTGTCTCTATTATATTATGACAGACCAGCTAGATCTACTGTCTCTATTATATTATGACAGACCAGCTAGATCTACTGTCTCTATTATATTATGACAGACCAGCTAGATCTACTGTCTCTATTATATTATGACAGACCAGCTAGATCTACTGTCTCTATTATATTATGACAGACCAGCTAGATCTACTGTCTCTATTATATTATGACAGACCAGCTAGATCTACTGTCTCTATTATATTATGACAGACCAGCTAGATCTACTGTCTCTATTATATTATGACAGACCAGCTAGATCTACTGTCTCTATTATATTATGACAGACCAGCTAGATCTACTGTCTCTATTATATTATGACAGACCAGCTAGATCTACTGTCTCTATTATATTATGACAGACCAGCTAGATCTACTGTCTCTATTATATTATGACAGACCAGCTAGATCTACTGTCTCTATTATATTATGACAGACCAGCTAGATCTACTGTCTCTATTATATTATGACAGACCAGCTAGATCTACTGTCTCTATTATATTATGACAGACCAGCTAGATCTACTGTCTCTATTATATTATGACAGACCAGCTAGATCTACTGTCTCTATTATATTATGACAGACCAGCTAGATCTACTGTCTCTATTATATTATGACAGACCAGCTAGATCTACTGTCTCTATTATATTATGACAGACCAGCTAGATCTACTGTCTCTATTATATTATGACAGACCAGCTAGATCTACTGTCTCTATTATATTATGACAGACCAGCTAGATCTACTGTCTCTATTATATTATGACAGACCAGCTAGATCTACTGTCTCTATTATATTATGACAGACCAGCTAGATCTACTGTCTCTATTATATTATGACAGACCAGCTAGATCTACTGTCTCTATTATATTATGACAGACCAGCTAGATCTACTGTCTCTATTATATTATGACAGACCAGCTAGATCTACTGTCTCTATTATATTATGACAGACCAGCTAGATCTACTGTCTCTATTATATTATGACAGACCAGCTAGATCTACTGTCTCTATTATATTATGACAGACCAGCTAGATCTACTGTCTCTATTATATTATGACAGACCAGCTAGATCTACTGTCTCTATTATATTATGACAGACCAGCTAGATCTACTGTCTCTATTATATTATGACAGACCAGCTAGATCTACTGTCTCTATTATATTATGACAGACCAGCTAGATCTACTGTCTCTATTATATTATGACAGACCAGCTAGATCTACTGTCTCTATTATATTATGACAGACCAGCTAGATCTACTGTCTCTATTATATTATGACAGACCAGCTAGATCTACTGTCTCTATTATATTATGACAGACCAGCTAGATCTACTGTCTCTATTATATTATGACAGACCAGCTAGATCTACTGTCTCTATTATATTATGACAGACCAGCTAGATCTACTGTCTCTATTATATTATGACAGACCAGCTAGATCTACTGTCTCTATTATATTATGACAGACCAGCTAGATCTACTGTCTCTATTATATTATGACAGACCAGCTAGATCTACTGTCTCTATTATATTATGACAGACCAGCTAGATCTACTGTCTCTATTATATTATGACAGACCAGCTAGATCTACTGTCTCTATTATATTATGACAGACCAGCTAGATCTACTGTCTCTATTATATTATGACAGACCAGCTAGATCTACTGTCTCTATTATATTATGACAGACCAGCTAGATCTACTGTCTCTATTATATTATGACAGACCAGCTAGATCTACTGTCTCTATTATATTATGACAGACCAGCTAGATCTACTGTCTCTATTATATTATGACAGACCAGCTAGATCTACTGTCTCTATTATATTATGACAGACCAGCTAGATCTACTGTCTCTATTATATTATGACAGACCAGCTAGATCTACTGTCTCTATTATATTATGACAGACCAGCTAGATCTACTGTCTCTATTATATTATGACAGACCAGCTAGATCTACTGTCTCTATTATATTATGACAGACCAGCTAGATCTACTGTCTCTATTATATTATGACAGACCAGCTAGATCTACTGTCTCTATTATATTATGACAGACCAGCTAGATCTACTGTCTCTATTATATTATGACAGACCAGCTAGATCTACTGTCTCTATTATATTATGACAGACCAGCTAGATCTACTGTCTCTATTATATTATGACAGACCAGCTAGATCTACTGTCTCTATTATATTATGACAGACCAGCTAGATCTACTGTCTCTATTATATTATGACAGACCAGCTAGATCTACTGTCTCTATTATATTATGACAGACCAGCTAGATCTACTGTCTCTATTATATTATGACAGACCAGCTAGATCTACTGTCTCTATTATATTATGACAGACCAGCTAGATCTACTGTCTCTATTATATTATGACAGACCAGCTAGATCTACTGTCTCTATTATATTATGACAGACCAGCTAGATCTACTGTCTCTATTATATTATGACAGACCAGCTAGATCTACTGTCTCTATTATATTATGACAGACCAGCTAGATCTACTGTCTCTATTATATTATGACAGACCAGCTAGATCTACTGTCTCTATTATATTATGACAGACCAGCTAGATCTACTGTCTCTATTATATTATGACAGACCAGCTAGATCTACTGTCTCTATTATATTATGACAGACCAGCTAGATCTACTGTCTCTATTATATTATGACAGACCAGCTAGATCTACTGTCTCTATTATATTATGACAGACCAGCTAGATCTACTGTCTCTATTATATTATGACAGACCAGCTAGATCTACTGTCTCTATTATATTATGACAGACCAGCTAGATCTACTGTCTCTATTATATTATGACAGACCAGCTAGATCTACTGTCTCTATTATATTATGACAGACCAGCTAGATCTACTGTCTCTATTATATTATGACAGACCAGCTAGATCTACTGTCTCTATTATATTATGACAGACCAGCTAGATCTACTGTCTCTATTATATTATGACAGACCAGCTAGATCTACTGTCTCTATTATATTATGACAGACCAGCTAGATCTACTGTCTCTATTATATTATGACAGACCAGCTAGATCTACTGTCTCTATTATATTATGACAGACCAGCTAGATCTACTGTCTCTATTATATTATGACAGACCAGCTAGATCTACTGTCTCTATTATATTATGACAGACCAGCTAGATCTACTGTCTCTATTATATTATGACAGACCAGCTAGATCTACTGTCTCTATTATATTATGACAGACCAGCTAGATCTACTGTCTCTATTATATTATGACAGACCAGCTAGATCTACTGTCTCTATTATATTATGACAGACCAGCTAGATCTACTGTCTCTATTATATTATGACAGACCAGCTAGATCTACTGTCTCTATTATATTATGACAGACCAGCTAGATCTACTGTCTCTATTATATTATGACAGACCAGCTAGATCTACTGTCTCTATTATATTATGACAGACCAGCTAGATCTACTGTCTCTATTATATTATGACAGACCAGCTAGATCTACTGTCTCTATTATATTATGACAGACCAGCTAGATCTACTGTCTCTATTATATTATGACAGACCAGCTAGATCTACTGTCTCTATTATATTATGACAGACCAGCTAGATCTACTGTCTCTATTATATTATGACAGACCAGCTAGATCTACTGTCTCTATTATATTATGACAGACCAGCTAGATCTACTGTCTCTATTATATTATGACAGACCAGCTAGATCTACTGTCTCTATTATATTATGACAGACCAGCTAGATCTACTGTCTCTATTATATTATGACAGACCAGCTAGATCTACTGTCTCTATTATATTATGACAGACCAGCTAGATCTACTGTCTCTATTATATTATGACAGACCAGCTAGATCTACTGTCTCTATTATATTATGACAGACCAGCTAGATCTACTGTCTCTATTATATTATGACAGACCAGCTAGATCTACTGTCTCTATTATATTATGACAGACCAGCTAGATCTACTGTCTCTATTATATTATGACAGACCAGCTAGATCTACTGTCTCTATTATATTATGACAGACCAGCTAGATCTACTGTCTCTATTATATTATGACAGACCAGCTAGATCTACTGTCTCTATTATATTATGACAGACCAGCTAGATCTACTGTCTCTATTATATTATGACAGACCAGCTAGATCTACTGTCTCTATTATATTATGACAGACCAGCTAGATCTACTGTCTCTATTATATTATGACAGACCAGCTAGATCTACTGTCTCTATTATATTATGACAGACCAGCTAGATCTACTGTCTCTATTATATTATGACAGACCAGCTAGATCTACTGTCTCTATTATATTATGACAGACCAGCTAGATCTACTGTCTCTATTATATTATGACAGACCAGCTAGATCTACTGTCTCTATTATATTATGACAGACCAGCTAGATCTACTGTCTCTATTATATTATGACAGACCAGCTAGATCTACTGTCTCTATTATATTATGACAGACCAGCTAGATCTACTGTCTCTATTATATTATGACAGACCAGCTAGATCTACTGTCTCTATTATATTATGACAGACCAGCTAGATCTACTGTCTCTATTATATTATGACAGACCAGCTAGATCTACTGTCTCTATTATATTATGACAGACCAGCTAGATCTACTGTCTCTATTATATTATGACAGACCAGCTAGATCTACTGTCTCTATTATATTATGACAGACCAGCTAGATCTACTGTCTCTATTATATTATGACAGACCAGCTAGATCTACTGTCTCTATTATATTATGACAGACCAGCTAGATCTACTGTCTCTATTATATTATGACAGACCAGCTAGATCTACTGTCTCTATTATATTATGACAGACCAGCTAGATCTACTGTCTCTATTATATTATGACAGACCAGCTAGATCTACTGTCTCTATTATATTATGACAGACCAGCTAGATCTACTGTCTCTATTATATTATGACAGACCAGCTAGATCTACTGTCTCTATTATATTATGACAGACCAGCTAGATCTACTGTCTCTATTATATTATGACAGACCAGCTAGATCTACTGTCTCTATTATATTATGACAGACCAGCTAGATCTACTGTCTCTATTATATTATGACAGACCAGCTAGATCTACTGTCTCTATTATATTATGACAGACCAGCTAGATCTACTGTCTCTATTATATTATGACAGACCAGCTAGATCTACTGTCTCTATTATATTATGACAGACCAGCTAGATCTACTGTCTCTATTATATTATGACAGACCAGCTAGATCTACTGTCTCTATTATATTATGACAGACCAGCTAGATCTACTGTCTCTATTATATTATGACAGACCAGCTAGATCTACTGTCTCTATTATATTATGACAGACCAGCTAGATCTACTGTCTCTATTATATTATGACAGACCAGCTAGATCTACTGTCTCTATTATATTATGACAGACCAGCTAGATCTACTGTCTCTATTATATTATGACAGACCAGCTAGATCTACTGTCTCTATTATATTATGACAGACCAGCTAGATCTACTGTCTCTATTATATTATGACAGACCAGCTAGATCTACTGTCTCTATTATATTATGACAGACCAGCTAGATCTACTGTCTCTATTATATTATGACAGACCAGCTAGATCTACTGTCTCTATTATATTATGACAGACCAGCTAGATCTACTGTCTCTATTATATTATGACAGACCAGCTAGATCTACTGTCTCTATTATATTATGACAGACCAGCTAGATCTACTGTCTCTATTATATTATGACAGACCAGCTAGATCTACTGTCTCTATTATATTATGACAGACCAGCTAGATCTACTGTCTCTATTATATTATGACAGACCAGCTAGATCTACTGTCTCTATTATATTATGACAGACCAGCTAGATCTACTGTCTCTATTATATTATGACAGACCAGCTAGATCTACTGTCTCTATTATATTATGACAGACCAGCTAGATCTACTGTCTCTATTATATTATGACAGACCAGCTAGATCTACTGTCTCTATTATATTATGACAGACCAGCTAGATCTACTGTCTCTATTATATTATGACAGACCAGCTAGATCTACTGTCTCTATTATATTATGACAGACCAGCTAGATCTACTGTCTCTATTATATTATGACAGACCAGCTAGATCTACTGTCTCTATTATATTATGACAGACCAGCTAGATCTACTGTCTCTATTATATTATGACAGACCAGCTAGATCTACTGTCTCTATTATATTATGACAGACCAGCTAGATCTACTGTCTCTATTATATTATGACAGACCAGCTAGATCTACTGTCTCTATTATATTATGACAGACCAGCTAGATCTACTGTCTCTATTATATTATGACAGACCAGCTAGATCTACTGTCTCTATTATATTATGACAGACCAGCTAGATCTACTGTCTCTATTATATTATGACAGACCAGCTAGATCTACTGTCTCTATTATATTATGACAGACCAGCTAGATCTACTGTCTCTATTATATTATGACAGACCAGCTAGATCTACTGTCTCTATTATATTATGACAGACCAGCTAGATCTACTGTCTCTATTATATTATGACAGACCAGCTAGATCTACTGTCTCTATTATATTATGACAGACCAGCTAGATCTACTGTCTCTATTATATTATGACAGACCAGCTAGATCTACTGTCTCTATTATATTATGACAGACCAGCTAGATCTACTGTCTCTATTATATTATGACAGACCAGCTAGATCTACTGTCTCTATTATATTATGACAGACCAGCTAGATCTACTGTCTCTATTATATTATGACAGACCAGCTAGATCTACTGTCTCTATTATATTATGACAGACCAGCTAGATCTACTGTCTCTATTATATTATGACAGACCAGCTAGATCTACTGTCTCTATTATATTATGACAGACCAGCTAGATCTACTGTCTCTATTATATTATGACAGACCAGCTAGATCTACTGTCTCTATTATATTATGACAGACCAGCTAGATCTACTGTCTCTATTATATTATGACAGACCAGCTAGATCTACTGTCTCTATTATATTATGACAGACCAGCTAGATCTACTGTCTCTATTATATTATGACAGACCAGCTAGATCTACTGTCTCTATTATATTATGACAGACCAGCTAGATCTACTGTCTCTATTATATTATGACAGACCAGCTAGATCTACTGTCTCTATTATATTATGACAGACCAGCTAGATCTACTGTCTCTATTATATTATGACAGACCAGCTAGATCTACTGTCTCTATTATATTATGACAGACCAGCTAGATCTACTGTCTCTATTATATTATGACAGACCAGCTAGATCTACTGTCTCTATTATATTATGACAGACCAGCTAGATCTACTGTCTCTATTATATTATGACAGACCAGCTAGATCTACTGTCTCTATTATATTATGACAGACCAGCTAGATCTACTGTCTCTATTATATTATGACAGACCAGCTAGATCTACTGTCTCTATTATATTATGACAGACCAGCTAGATCTACTGTCTCTATTATATTATGACAGACCAGCTAGATCTACTGTCTCTATTATATTATGACAGACCAGCTAGATCTACTGTCTCTATTATATTATGACAGACCAGCTAGATCTACTGTCTCTATTATATTATGACAGACCAGCTAGATCTACTGTCTCTATTATATTATGACAGACCAGCTAGATCTACTGTCTCTATTATATTATGACAGACCAGCTAGATCTACTGTCTCTATTATATTATGACAGACCAGCTAGATCTACTGTCTCTATTATATTATGACAGACCAGCTAGATCTACTGTCTCTATTATATTATGACAGACCAGCTAGATCTACTGTCTCTATTATATTATGACAGACCAGCTAGATCTACTGTCTCTATTATATTATGACAGACCAGCTAGATCTACTGTCTCTATTATATTATGACAGACCAGCTAGATCTACTGTCTCTATTATATTATGACAGACCAGCTAGATCTACTGTCTCTATTATATTATGACAGACCAGCTAGATCTACTGTCTCTATTATATTATGACAGACCAGCTAGATCTACTGTCTCTATTATATTATGACAGACCAGCTAGATCTACTGTCTCTATTATATTATGACAGACCAGCTAGATCTACTGTCTCTATTATATTATGACAGACCAGCTAGATCTACTGTCTCTATTATATTATGACAGACCAGCTAGATCTACTGTCTCTATTATATTATGACAGACCAGCTAGATCTACTGTCTCTATTATATTATGACAGACCAGCTAGATCTACTGTCTCTATTATATTATGACAGACCAGCTAGATCTACTGTCTCTATTATATTATGACAGACCAGCTAGATCTACTGTCTCTATTATATTATGACAGACCAGCTAGATCTACTGTCTCTATTATATTATGACAGACCAGCTAGATCTACTGTCTCTATTATATTATGACAGACCAGCTAGATCTACTGTCTCTATTATATTATGACAGACCAGCTAGATCTACTGTCTCTATTATATTATGACAGACCAGCTAGATCTACTGTCTCTATTATATTATGACAGACCAGCTAGATCTACTGTCTCTATTATATTATGACAGACCAGCTAGATCTACTGTCTCTATTATATTATGACAGACCAGCTAGATCTACTGTCTCTATTATATTATGACAGACCAGCTAGATCTACTGTCTCTATTATATTATGACAGACCAGCTAGATCTACTGTCTCTATTATATTATGACAGACCAGCTAGATCTACTGTCTCTATTATATTATGACAGACCAGCTAGATCTACTGTCTCTATTATATTATGACAGACCAGCTAGATCTACTGTCTCTATTATATTATGACAGACCAGCTAGATCTACTGTCTCTATTATATTATGACAGACCAGCTAGATCTACTGTCTCTATTATATTATGACAGACCAGCTAGATCTACTGTCTCTATTATATTATGACAGACCAGCTAGATCTACTGTCTCTATTATATTATGACAGACCAGCTAGATCTACTGTCTCTATTATATTATGACAGACCAGCTAGATCTACTGTCTCTATTATATTATGACAGACCAGCTAGATCTACTGTCTCTATTATATTATGACAGACCAGCTAGATCTACTGTCTCTATTATATTATGACAGACCAGCTAGATCTACTGTCTCTATTATATTATGACAGACCAGCTAGATCTACTGTCTCTATTATATTATGACAGACCAGCTAGATCTACTGTCTCTATTATATTATGACAGACCAGCTAGATCTACTGTCTCTATTATATTATGACAGACCAGCTAGATCTACTGTCTCTATTATATTATGACAGACCAGCTAGATCTACTGTCTCTATTATATTATGACAGACCAGCTAGATCTACTGTCTCTATTATATTATGACAGACCAGCTAGATCTACTGTCTCTATTATATTATGACAGACCAGCTAGATCTACTGTCTCTATTATATTATGACAGACCAGCTAGATCTACTGTCTCTATTATATTATGACAGACCAGCTAGATCTACTGTCTCTATTATATTATGACAGACCAGCTAGATCTACTGTCTCTATTATATTATGACAGACCAGCTAGATCTACTGTCTCTATTATATTATGACAGACCAGCTAGATCTACTGTCTCTATTATATTATGACAGACCAGCTAGATCTACTGTCTCTATTATATTATGACAGACCAGCTAGATCTACTGTCTCTATTATATTATGACAGACCAGCTAGATCTACTGTCTCTATTATATTATGACAGACCAGCTAGATCTACTGTCTCTATTATATTATGACAGACCAGCTAGATCTACTGTCTCTATTATATTATGACAGACCAGCTAGATCTACTGTCTCTATTATATTATGACAGACCAGCTAGATCTACTGTCTCTATTATATTATGACAGACCAGCTAGATCTACTGTCTCTATTATATTATGACAGACCAGCTAGATCTACTGTCTCTATTATATTATGACAGACCAGCTAGATCTACTGTCTCTATTATATTATGACAGACCAGCTAGATCTACTGTCTCTATTATATTATGACAGACCAGCTAGATCTACTGTCTCTATTATATTATGACAGACCAGCTAGATCTACTGTCTCTATATATTATGACAGACCAGCTAGATCTACTGTCTCTATTATATTATGACAGACCAGCTAGATCTACTGTCTCTATTATATTATGACAGACCAGCTAGATCTACTGTCTCTATTATATTATGACAGACCAGCTAGATCTACTGTCTCTATTATATTATGACAGACCAGCTAGATCTACTGTCTCTATTATATTATGACAGACCAGCTAGATCTACTGTCTCTATTATATTATGACAGACCAGCTAGATCTACTGTCTCTATTATATTATGACAGACCAGCTAGATCTACTGTCTCTATTATATTATGACAGACCAGCTAGATCTACTGTCTCTATTATATTATGACAGACCAGCTAGATCTACTGTCTCTATTATATTATGACAGACCAGCTAGATCTACTGTCTCTATTATATTATGACAGACCAGCTAGATCTACTGTCTCTATTATATTATGACAGACCAGCTAGATCTACTGTCTCTATTATATTATGACAGACCAGCTAGATCTACTGTCTCTATTATATTATGACAGACCAGCTAGATCTACTGTCTCTATTATATTATGACAGACCAGCTAGATCTACTGTCTCTATTATATTATGACAGACCAGCTAGATCTACTGTCTCTATTATATTATGACAGACCAGCTAGATCTACTGTCTCTATTATATTATGACAGACCAGCTAGATCTACTGTCTCTATTATATTATGACAGACCAGCTAGATCTACTGTCTCTATTATATTATGACAGACCAGCTAGATCTACTGTCTCTATTATATTATGACAGACCAGCTAGATCTACTGTCTCTATTATATTATGACAGACCAGCTAGATCTACTGTCTCTATTATATTATGACAGACCAGCTAGATCTACTGTCTCTATTATATTATGACAGACCAGCTAGATCTACTGTCTCTATTATATTATGACAGACCAGCTAGATCTACTGTCTCTATTATATTATGACAGACCAGCTAGATCTACTGTCTCTATTATATTATGACAGACCAGCTAGATCTACTGTCTCTATTATATTATGACAGACCAGCTAGATCTACTGTCTCTATTATATTATGACAGACCAGCTAGATCTACTGTCTCTATTATATTATGACAGACCAGCTAGATCTACTGTCTCTATTATATTATGACAGACCAGCTAGATCTACTGTCTCTATTATATTATGACAGACCAGCTAGATCTACTGTCTCTATTATATTATGACAGACCAGCTAGATCTACTGTCTCTATTATATTATGACAGACCAGCTAGATCTACTGTCTCTATTATATTATGACAGACCAGCTAGATCTACTGTCTCTATTATATTATGACAGACCAGCTAGATCTACTGTCTCTATTATATTATGACAGACCAGCTAGATCTACTGTCTCTATTATATTATGACAGACCAGCTAGATCTACTGTCTCTATTATATTATGACAGACCAGCTAGATCTACTGTCTCTATTATATTATGACAGACCAGCTAGATCTACTGTCTCTATTATATTATGACAGACCAGCTAGATCTACTGTCTCTATTATATTATGACAGACCAGCTAGATCTACTGTCTCTATTATATTATGACAGACCAGCTAGATCTACTGTCTCTATTATATTATGACAGACCAGCTAGATCTACTGTCTCTATTATATTATGACAGACCAGCTAGATCTACTGTCTCTATTATATTATGACAGACCAGCTAGATCTACTGTCTCTATTATATTATGACAGACCAGCTAGATCTACTGTCTCTATTATATTATGACAGACCAGCTAGATCTACTGTCTCTATTATATTATGACAGACCAGCTAGATCTACTGTCTCTATTATATTATGACAGACCAGCTAGATCTACTGTCTCTATTATATTATGACAGACCAGCTAGATCTACTGTCTCTATTATATTATGACAGACCAGCTAGATCTACTGTCTCTATTATATTATGACAGACCAGCTAGATCTACTGTCTCTATTATATTATGACAGACCAGCTAGATCTACTGTCTCTATTATATTATGACAGACCAGCTAGATCTACTGTCTCTATTATATTATGACAGACCAGCTAGATCTACTGTCTCTATTATATTATGACAGACCAGCTAGATCTACTGTCTCTATTATATTATGACAGACCAGCTAGATCTACTGTCTCTATTATATTATGACAGACCAGCTAGATCTACTGTCTCTATTATATTATGACAGACCAGCTAGATCTACTGTCTCTATTATATTATGACAGACCAGCTAGATCTACTGTCTCTATTATATTATGACAGACCAGCTAGATCTACTGTCTCTATTATATTATGACAGACCAGCTAGATCTACTGTCTCTATTATATTATGACAGACCAGCTAGATCTACTGTCTCTATTATATTATGACAGACCAGCTAGATCTACTGTCTCTATTATATTATGACAGACCAGCTAGATCTACTGTCTCTATTATATTATGACAGACCAGCTAGATCTACTGTCTCTATTATATTATGACAGACCAGCTAGATCTACTGTCTCTATTATATTATGACAGACCAGCTAGATCTACTGTCTCTATTATATTATGACAGACCAGCTAGATCTACTGTCTCTATTATATTATGACAGACCAGCTAGATCTACTGTCTCTATTATATTATGACAGACCAGCTAGATCTACTGTCTCTATTATATTATGACAGACCAGCTAGATCTACTGTCTCTATTATATTATGACAGACCAGCTAGATCTACTGTCTCTATTATATTATGACAGACCAGCTAGATCTACTGTCTCTATTATATTATGACAGACCAGCTAGATCTACTGTCTCTATTATATTATGACAGACCAGCTAGATCTACTGTCTCTATTATATTATGACAGACCAGCTAGATCTACTGTCTCTATTATATTATGACAGACCAGCTAGATCTACTGTCTCTATTATATTATGACAGACCAGCTAGATCTACTGTCTCTATTATATTATGACAGACCAGCTAGATCTACTGTCTCTATTATATTATGACAGACCAGCTAGATCTACTGTCTCTATTATATTATGACAGACCAGCTAGATCTACTGTCTCTATTATATTATGACAGACCAGCTAGATCTACTGTCTCTATTATATTATGACAGACCAGCTAGATCTACTGTCTCTATTATATTATGACAGACCAGCTAGATCTACTGTCTCTATTATATTATGACAGACCAGCTAGATCTACTGTCTCTATTATATTATGACAGACCAGCTAGATCTACTGTCTCTATTATATTATGACAGACCAGCTAGATCTACTGTCTCTATTATATTATGACAGACCAGCTAGATCTACTGTCTCTATTATATTATGACAGACCAGCTAGATCTACTGTCTCTATTATATTATGACAGACCAGCTAGATCTACTGTCTCTATTATATTATGACAGACCAGCTAGATCTACTGTCTCTATTATATTATGACAGACCAGCTAGATCTACTGTCTCTATTATATTATGACAGACCAGCTAGATCTACTGTCTCTATTATATTATGACAGACCAGCTAGATCTACTGTCTCTATTATATTATGACAGACCAGCTAGATCTACTGTCTCTATTATATTATGACAGACCAGCTAGATCTACTGTCTCTATTATATTATGACAGACCAGCTAGATCTACTGTCTCTATTATATTATGACAGACCAGCTAGATCTACTGTCTCTATTATATTATGACAGACCAGCTAGATCTACTGTCTCTATTATATTATGACAGACCAGCTAGATCTACTGTCTCTATTATATTATGACAGACCAGCTAGATCTACTGTCTCTATTATATTATGACAGACCAGCTAGATCTACTGTCTCTATTATATATGACAGACCAGCTAGATCTACTGTCTCTATTATATTATGACAGACCAGCTAGATCTACTGTCTCTATTATATTATGACAGACCAGCTAGATCTACTGTCTCTATTATATTATGACAGACCAGCTAGATCTGTCTCTATTATATTATGACAGACCAGCTAGATCTACTGTCTCTATTATATTATGACAGACCAGCTAGATCTACTGTCTCTATTATATTATGACAGACCAGCTAGATCTACTGTCTCTATTATATTATGACAGACCAGCTAGATCTACTGTCTCTATATATTATGACAGACCAGCTAGATCTACTGTCTCTATTATATTATGACAGACCAGCTAGATCTACTGTCTCTATTATATTATGACAGACCAGCTAGATCTACTGTCTCTATTATATTATGACAGACCAGCTAGATCTACTGTCTCTATTATATTATGACAGACCAGCTAGATCTACTGTCTCTATTATATTATGACAGACCAGCTAGATCTACTGTCTCTATTATATTATGACAGACCAGCTAGATCTACTGTCTCTATTATATTATGACAGACCAGCTAGATCTACTGTCTCTATTATATTATGACAGACCAGCTAGATCTACTGTCTCTATTATATTATGACAGACCAGCTAGATCTACTGTCTCTATTATATTATGACAGACCAGCTAGATCTACTGTCTCTATTATATTATGACAGACCAGCTAGATCTACTGTCTCTATTATATTATGACAGACCAGCTAGATCTACTGTCTCTATTATATATGACAGACCAGCTAGATCTACTGTCTCTATTATATTATGACAGACCAGCTAGATCTACTGTCTCTATTATTTATGACAGACCAGCTAGATCTACTGTCTCTATTATATTATGACAGACCAGCTAGATCTACTGTCTCTATTATATTATGACAGACCAGCTAGATCTACTGTCTCTATTATATTATGACAGACCAGCTAGATCTACTGTCTCTATTATATTATGACAGACCAGCTAGATCTACTGTCTCTATTATATTATGACAGACCAGCTAGATCTACTGTCTCTATTATATTATGACAGACCAGCTAGATCTACTGTCTCTATTATATTATGACAGACCAGCTAGATCTACTGTCTCTATTATATTATGACAGACCAGCTAGATCTACTGTCTCTATTATATTATGACAGACCAGCTAGATCTACTGTCTCTATTATATTATGACAGACCAGCTAGATCTACTGTCTCTATTATATTATGACAGACCAGCTAGATCTACTGTCTCTATTATATTATGACAGACCAGCTAGATCTACTGTCTCTATTATATTATGACAGACCAGCTAGATCTACTGTCTCTATTATATATGACAGACCAGCTAGATCTACTGTCTCTATATATTATGACAGACCAGCTAGATCTACTGTCTCTATTATATTATGACAGACCAGCTAGATCTACTGTCTCTATTATATTATGACAGACCAGCTAGATCTACTGTCTCTATTATATATGACAGACCAGCTAGATCTACTGTCTCTATTATATTATGACAGACCAGCTAGATCTACTGTCTCTATTATATTATGACAGACCAGCTAGATCTACTGTCTCTATTATATTATGACAGACCAGCTAGATCTACTGTCTCTATTATATTATGACAGACCAGCTAGATCTACTGTCTCTATTATATTATGACAGACCAGCTAGATCTACTGTCTCTATTATATATGACAGACCAGCTAGATCTACTGTCTCTATTATATTATGACAGACCAGCTAGATCTACTGTCTCTATTATATTATGACAGACCAGCTAGATCTACTGTCTCTATTATATTATGACAGACCAGCTAGATCTACTGTCTCTATTTATTATGACAGACCAGCTAGATCTACTGTCTCTATTATATTATGACAGACCAGCTAGATCTACTGTCTCTATATATTATATGATGAGACCAGCTAGATCTACTGTCTCTATTATATTATGACAGACCAGCTAGATCTACTGTCTCTATTATATTATGACAGACCAGCTAGATCTACTGTCTCTATTATATTATGACAGACCAGCTAGATCTACTGTCTCTATTATATTATGACAGACCAGCTAGATCTACTGTCTCTATTATATTATGACAGACCAGCTAGATCTACTGTCTCTATATATTATGACAGACCAGCTAGATCTACTGTCTCTATTATATTATGACAGACCAGCTAGATCTACTGTCTCTATTATATTATGACAGACCAGCTAGATCTACTGTCTCTATTATATTATGACAGACAGCTAGATCTATGATATATTAATTAAAGTAGATCTCAGGGTCTACTTTTGATTGATGACCCTATGTAAACTCTATGTGAATTATATTAGTGATGACGTGATCTAATGTCTCTGGTTCAGACAAGCCTAGTTAGGTGGGGGCTAGGGGATGAGTAAAGGGTCCTTTGACAGGCCGTTAATATTGATGACCCAAGCCTGATAGACCAGCCTGGTTAGGTGGGGGCTATGGATTGAGTAGGGTCCCTTTGACAGGCCTATGATTGATGACCCAGCTAGATTTATGACTCTATTGTAATGATTATGACCCTATGTCGTAGAAGGGTGCATGCCTAGGTGATAAGTGACCATGTGTCAGGTAAACCTGTTACTGTCTTCACGGTTGGGCTGGTTAAGTCCCTTATAAAGCCGCTGAACAATACCTGTTTAAACTGTACATAAACCCCCTGAATATTAAACAAAAATGAAACCTATGCAAATGTTAGGGATGTTATGCTCGGTGTCATGACCCAGTGACCACAGACTTGAAGAAGTTCTGTATGAAGACCAGAAGTTTTAAAGGATTTTTGGGGTACGACAGCTAGGGCTACTGTCTTATATTTCCACCCGGAGGATCTACGGTCTCTAAATATATGACAGACCAGTAGACCCAAACCTCTTTTTATTATGACAAAACCTGCTAGTTTTCCCCCGGCTCTGGGGATGAGAGATGGCTAAACATCAGGCTGGCTCTTTGTAAAATTGAACAGGCCTACGTGTTACAAATGTGCCAGGATATGCGTTGGAAGAACAGGTTGCGGCCCGCAGTGATCTCAAGCTCTAAGAATTGCTTCAATGGACTTAGCCTGAAACAAGTGACAATTAAGCCTGTGCCTTATGATAAGGCTAATGCTACAAAGTCTGTCAATTCTCCGGTAGCTTACAGAGCCCGCAAACATGTAAACTTTTTATCTGTGTTTATTTAAATGGGTGGATAGCCAATTTTCATTAACATTATGAAGAAGCTAGACATTCTCTTCCAAAATGGGAACAGTTAAAGCGCTGGGCGAGGCTTCCTATGACAGAGTCAAGACAAAAGGCCGACGGGGATTCTACCCCTGGAGTGAAAACTTTACTGTGTGATGGACATAGCAAGAGAGCCTTGCTTTTGAGGGTGACTCGACAGGACAATTGCGGTTGGTTGCATAAGCTCCCAGGATCTGTAAGAAAGCATCGTAAAATACCTTAAGAATGTAACGAATAAAAGTATGTACTAAATATTTGAATGAAATAAATGGTTTAAAATCAGAATCTCACCACGTTATGAACTCGCGTTTGTTCACTCTTAGCGCAGTCTGTCCCTGAGAAAAATCTTGCGGAAAAGCCATGTGCGCGCGCATGTGCGTGAGGGAGTTTTCTGTAGGGTGTGTGTGTGTGTGTGTGTGTGTTTCAAAAACAGAAAAAGGGGGGGGGGTGTGTTTGTTAAAAAAATACCCATGCATGCCTGGGGGTCGTTTGAAACCAAGGTTTACACTAGCTGCAAAAAAACAGATGCCTACCCCCCAACAATAATATTGTGTCTTACGACCTAATCTTAAAGGCCTTTCATAAACTATTTTTTTAGGTGGGCTAAAAAGTCATTCATCCAGCGATGTGGCGAGAACAACACACCCCCATGCATCTAGGTGCTAGCACCCGGAGATTTTAGAAGCTCCAAAGGATCCTAAGTTTAGACCACCCAATACCATGTGTTTGAAATGTGTCAAATATACATGGGCGGGGGTATAGCCCAAAAAACGACCACCCCAAATGCTATGTAAAAAAATCATTCAGGGTTTTTCTCTAGGTCGTAGGGTACAAAAGCGCTAGAAACCATGGGCATGTAGCAGCGTTTTAGTTCCGATGCAAACAGCACCTCCAGAAACTCCAAGAATCGTTATCGGACTGAAGCGTTAAAAAAGATAATCGGGGAAAACAGTCTAAGGATCTATCGCAAGGTGAGTTCTTGAAATAAACTCTTATTAGATTTGATGGTGTGGGGAATGGTTGAGTGGGATGATTTGAAAGCGTGGATGTTAAGAAATTATTAAACAATCATTAGGATCAGTATGCTTACCGTATAACAAGGCAATATTAGCTAAAGTGATTATAGCTTTAATATTGTCGAATGTTTATAGATTCTGAAGCATTCACGAGAGATACTCCGAGGTATAACTGAGCTCGAATCATCCCATGGGGCTCCGAAAACAAAACGCCTGCCCTGAATTGTCACGTAAAGTAAGCTCCAGAATTCCATACATAAAAATATTATACCTAAAAACAAAAAGTGTGGGCATCTTATATTAAAAGTTATTTTATATGTTTACAGAGGACCTAAAGCTAGAAGGAAACGATGCCCTATGGAGCCTGAACGGTTTCTGCGAAGCATATGACTACGAGACAATTCTGCCCTACTCCCAGGATGTATTTACCCAAAAGCAGCGAACAGAGACTTTTAAACGGCAGGTCAACTCCCCTTGGCCAGGACAACGTTGTCCCCCATATTTCTAAACACAAAGGATAATTAGTGCTCAGATCCACAGTTGCTTCACCCGAACAATTCTACTTGGCCGATATCACGAGACGTCGTTCCAAGGACTAGGTATGAATCAATTATATATTATATTAATATATTATTATTTTAATATTTATATATTTTTTTTATGCCGGAATATGTTAAAACAAGGCCACTGCTGTTTTTTGTTTGTTTTTCAGGCTCCCCATCTACCGGACCTGCAGATGTTGTAATACAGTTGAACAAACACAAAGCCTTGGTTTCAGAGCTTCTTCAGAACAGCCCTCGTCAAAAGCCGAGGTATTTAATTAATGTATTGTTAATATATAGGCTTATATCTGAAATGTATTTGGCATTTTTAACATATTTTAGGGTTAATAACCTATTTGTGTATGTATTATTTTTATTTCAGACTCCTCACGGCTTATGAACACAACGCACAAACATCGGAGGATGCCAGACAAGCATCCCCGAGGAGGCTCCAAAGACACCAGAGAAACCTGATGATGTCAAAGATTTAAATGACATTTCTGAGGTAGACGATTTGATTTCTGTGAAGCTGCCAACCTTCTTGAATCGGCCAATTCTGTGGGGAAAACAGCAGATTCTGAAATAGACCAAGAACGTTTTTTCAAAGCGTTTACCCTGGGTTTAAAATCACGAAAGGCTCTACTCCAGAGGCGCATGTGTATTCTACTCGAGCATCAATACAATCAGGATGTGTCATTCTGGGCGTAGCGAGCTACCCCGTATGTTAAAAAACATTAGGGCTAAAACAAGCAAATACCGCCGTTAAAAACACACATGTAACACACACACACCACACACACACATCCTTAATTAGACAGATGGCGCCCCCTATAGACCAAGTGATGAGACAATTGAAACACTCTTAGCCAGGATCCCTACAGAGCTCCAAGATATAGTTAACCATATGAATGATTCGGGGTAATTGACATATGACAATAGATGAAAATCTATTATCCCAGATTCCCTCCGAACTCATAGACATTATTACACGTATGAATGAGTCAGGGCCTCGACGAGGAAAACATGTTAACACAGATTCCCGAAACCATCATATCTCTAATTACCCAGCTTAACGCGAGCCCTAGGTTAATTCGGCCCACCCAGACACTCTAAGACAGCCTTTAACAACATTGTCCGAAGAGTCTGAAAGTCAATATGATGTTTTGAACAGTTGGACAATGTCTAGCAAATCTGGAGGGGGGCGGTCTTGAGATCAGTGTAAAGAACCGTGAGCGCTAGGTTTAATTCGGCACCCCAGACACCTATAAATCAGCCTTTAACACCAATGTCCGAAGAGTCTGAAACCCAATACGATGTTTTTGAACAGTTGGACAATTGCCTAGTAATCTGGAGGGGGGGGGGTTTGATCGAAGTGTACATGTTTTGCGTCGAAATAAATTCAACAATATTGAGGTTCGCCAGTTTTTCAATTTCGCATGGGGGGGTCAGATTCGGGGGAATGCTGTGTTTTACGTAATGCTTATGGACACTTTGAATGAACGGTTAGCGAGGATCAGAGATATAGCGAACCTAGGGATCTCTTACAGTTGGAAATTGTGGAGACAGTCTACAGAGCAAGTATCGCTTATTTTACAGAATGGTGAAGCAGAGCTTGAACAATTTGTTAAAACTGCTTAGAACGCCTTGTACAGTCAAATTTAAACGTGCTAGCAGATAGGACCTCGAACTTGTAGTACAATTAGTACGCCAACCACAAGGGGGCGGGGGTCAGAGACGAAAGCTCGAGAGTTTAATGCAGTCCGAAATCATAAGCAATAAAAGGGCCTACTCATAAACGTTCACATCCAGGTAATAAGCTATCTTTTGCCATAGGTTGGCCCACTTACTCAGCCCGGATGTACGGATCAAGCCGCGTTACATAAAGCTCTCGAGCTACAAAACTGCGGTGGTGGGGTCTCGGGTATACAGGATGCTGTGGCTTCTCAGACATAGTCAAATTTGAAAAATTTCTGAACATCAAGATGTGGTTTTGTACCACAGT